>NW_017308217.1:194270-198927 GCF_000935625.1 Nanorana parkeri | reverse complement strand
GAGGCGTAACTAGAACCTTCAGGGCCCCGGTGCAAGAAAACCTAAAAGGGTCCCCCCCCCCCCCCCCCCCAAACAATACCAGACCCTTTAGGTCTGTTAGAAATGTTAGGAGGGACCAATTTTAAAAAAAAAAGTGCGTGGGGTTGCCCCTAAACAGTCATGCCAGGCCCTTAAGGTCTGGTAGGAATATTTAGGAGGAACCCCACCCAAAAAAATGGGGAGGAAAAAACAGCATAGGCCTGGCAGGGCCTCCCTCCCACACCAGGCCACATGCCCTTGGCACTAGGAGGGTGTCCCAATGCCGATGGGGACAAGGGCCTCATCCCCACAACCCTGACCCGGTGGTTGTGGGGGTCTGGGGGGACAAGGGGTCTTATTTGCATCGGGGTACCCCTTTAATTAAGGGGGCACCCACATACCACCCCCCTCACTTGTGAATGAGTAAGTGGTACTTGTACCCCTACCCATTCACTAAAGGCTTAAATAAAATAGTTATTACAAATTCCAGACTTTTGATAAAATCCTTTAATTGAAAAAATAACAAAAGACATATTTTTGACAAGTCTTTTATTTTAAAAAAAAACAACAAAAATTGATCCACCGATGTAATCCATTGTCAATCACGGCGTCCAGCGTTGTCCACGACGACGACGGAATAAAAAATAAATAGAAATAATAACTTTTTTTTTAAAAACACTGACCCACTGGTAACCAGGGACGCTGATCTCTCTGCAAGTGGCCGGAGCCAGCCGTAAGATCACTGCTGGCTCCGCCAAGCTGTCAGAAGCAGGCTGTCGGCCGGCCATTGGCCGGCCGCTCAGCCAGCTTCGGCTTTCACCTCGCCTCAATCAAGCCGAAGCATATGCCTTCGGCTCGAATGAGCCACTCGGCCGACTTCGGGAGCTATACGGGCTATAGTGAATAGCCCGTACAGCAGCTCTTCGGTTCTACTGAACCGAAGGGGTCCTGGGGCCGAAGCTAGCCAAAGGATTAGCCGAAGCTACGGCTAGATCCTTCGGCTGCTTCGTGAATAGACCCCTCAGTCTTTCTTATAGAACTTGCAAGATTTTATAGTCTTTGGATGTTGCACATTTTTCTACTTCTTGGTTCTTGTAGGTGATACTGTTTATGGGATGGATAACAATCGCATAAAAATGGAAAAAGTTGACATTCATTATCATCTTTCTGTGTTGAACAGTGAAATGGTCACATTTAACAACATCACTGTCCAGGATGGCATATCAATATTTTGCAAATTTGCTAATATGTAACTAAAGCAATTTATAATTTGTCCTCCATAATGAATCGTGTCACAGGTGGCAAACATACTTTTTTGATTATTTCTTTAGATGCAATATACAGTAGACTCTCAGTTAACCATTGCCCTATATTAGTGTCCTAATAAATTTAGTTGCTAACAAAATGTTTTAGTGTGCACATGTCTATCAAGCAACTGGCAAAAAAAATTTGAGGACATATTATGTCTTAGATTTTTTTCTGGTTGCTTAAGAGTTCTAGTTGCTTGAATGCTGGATAATGGGGAGTTTACTGTATAACAATATTTTCTAATAGAATATAATTGCTATCCCATGGCATAGAGCAGCATAGTCTCTGCAAATATTAACTCCTTAATTGTTTGACAGTTGGGCCCTGCTGTATTTGTTTTTAGATATATTTTTTGAGTGCTCAGTATATCTAACCCCTTTTTGAGAAAAAAAGTGATGTGTGCCCATCATATAGCAGTTTAACAAATTCTTTAAGTTTATTTAACAAATGCTTTTGCATAGAATTTCTTAATTAATGTTATCTATATTACATTCTTTAGCAAGTGGTAGAGTATTTCACTTCTTTTCTACGTAATTTTTATGTCCAAAAAAATCTAACTACTACACATACTGTAAATTTCAATGAAAAAAAAACCTCAAAAATATATTGAATTATCAATTTACATAGTAATCTAAACAAATTAATCAGACAAGACAGAGGAATTAAGGACAATGTAAATCATTTTTTACTGGAATAATTGGTGTGGGAAGCTTAACGACATATGAAACTTTGAGCTGAATAATAATAAGAAAAATAATAAGAAGCAAAAAGAAATAGGATAGAAATTAAATACACATAAGGTTAATTTGATAAGGAATCTCTGCAGAGGAACACTAACAGAAGCAATTTCAAAATTATTCAGAACTTGACCAGTTACACATGGGAGTATTCTGAAATCCGTTATCATCTTCTTCGATAGAACCGCATTTTATTAGTTTTTCAGAGGGATTTTAGAAAACATGCAAACTATTACACTTCTGGAAAATACTCAATCTCTAAGACTTGATTCATTGATGTTTTCACAATTGTCCAGGAGGGTGCCTCCCTCCTGGACAAAAAATCAGTAATTGGTTTCAGCGAGTACTTTAGGAAAAGTATCAGTACTCGTACATGGTCTTCAAAAAATGACATCTCTAGTAAAACCTTTTTTTTTTGGCTATAGTTCTCCTTTGGATCACAGGAGTACATTTACTAATGTACTCCTGTTACCAAAGTAAGCATATAGCAGGCTACTGCTCGTTATATGCTGACAGCACAGAGCCATACTGCAGCCAGGAAAGATCCCGACAATACCATATACCCCCAAAATAAATAAAATACCATCCTCTGAAACGAAAGCTGAAAAAATTTTTTGAAATGGAGGGGCAGCAGCTAAAATTCACCACTGACCTTAGATAAACCACAACATGAAATAAAAGACAAAAAAAACCCAATAATAGGAAAAAAGGCATCTGAGGGGTTGATTGTCCAAAGAGCTATCCAATGAACTTTCAATATAAATCACCAAAATAAAGTCCAAGTGGATTAAACAAAAGGTGTTCAAAGTCTTACAGTTAGTTCTATTTGGAAAGCAGCCACAGCCTAAGCAGAAAAGCTGCTCAGATTTAGCTGGTTTAAACTGAACTACAAGCAGGAGTGAGTTCAGTAAAGCCAACCATACACTAATGGGTTGCTTTCATTCAGCCTGCGCACTAAAAAGCAAGGATAGAGGAATCCCCTCGCAGTGACTACAGTGACTACAGTTAATTGGCTGCAGTCAGTGCTCAATTGAAAATTATTGGCCCGGCTTCTTCAACAAATGTTTACTTTTGGTGAGCCTGCAGGGTTGCCCAGTGTTAGGATTTCTAAAAGTGTATTGCTAGATTAATTGTAAAGGAGAGCTCCTGCAAGAACTTCAGTTACTAGTTACTTATGAGTTGTACCTAAGATTAGGTCATTGGGACTCTTCAATAATAAAAAAAATCCCTAGATTATATAAGAGTAGGAGGGAAACAAAGAAGTGCCACAAACAGCCTAAACACGCCACTTGGGACTCATTGCTTTAAAATGTGTACAGTTAACGGAATATTACAAAAAGCACCTAAGGTGTCTTCTGGCTTTGTCAAGGGTGCCTTTAAATGTTCAATAAAGGGGGGGACTCTGATGTGAACGGGATGCCTGATGTAAAAGGGGGGACTCTCATGTGTAGGGGGGACTGATGTGAAGAGAGGAGCTTAACATCATTTTTGTTTTGGTTTGGTTTTTGTCTCATGTCCCCCCTATTTTGGAGAAGGGTTTGGTATTGGTTTGGGGGGGTCACATTTTGCATAGTTTTAAACTGTGCCATGACCAAAAAAAGATTGGAAAATGCTGACAATGCTGGTCTAAAAAAATTGTAATGACTAGATCACTAGAACTTGTACAAATATATACTGGTTCTACAAAATATATATGTTTCCCAGAGACCCAAAACAATGGAAATTTAACAAGATAAGATAAGTACTTATTCAATACAGAATTACAAATTTGCACATATCCAGCCTCACAACACTGGAGCCAGGCACAGAGAAAATAACAATACACTTTTCTGGACACGCTACTAAAAATCTGATGACCTGACTAGAGTCCAATAATGGTAAATCAATTGCAGCGTTTCTTGGGAATAAAGAGTGACAACAACCATTCATTAAAACAAAAGGCATACCATACACTAAGTGTACAGTAACATTTTAGCTGTGAGATGCTAATTGCTAATAGAAGTTGTTGCTAACGCTCCCAGATTCTTGTCACGTAGTCACCCTTCTTTCAAACTGCAGAATGGCATGTTCTAGCCTTCCTAACCTTAACTCTTATGTACAAAGCAAATAGAAATATTGATAGACAACGATGCTGACCTTTAGAACTCATCATTTTGGACGAGTACCAACTGTGGCATGCTGGAAGTGTTTGCAAGTTATATGTCACATACAAATGCACTAAACCAATCTGCCTTCATCATTCAAATGTCTTTAAGTGGTCTGAACTATTGAAAAAAAAGTATCATGCTGCATTAGTAGTCTGACCAAAAAAAAAAAGAATTATGCAGAATGCAGTAATTGCCAGGGTTATGCTCTCTGTAAAGCTCTACACGTAAATGGATAGATTAATAAAGAACGTAATATTCTACTTATCTAGCCAAAATGCAGCAAATAAATGGCAAGGCTCCCTATATACTGTATATCTATACGGATCCACAGCACACCTTGTGGGATGTTTATAAAGGATTTTAACAGACCAGGCTAAGTCCTGTATTAAGGCTTGAATTAGTTAATATAGAACAGAATATAACTGATCCTGATTAGGGCTATGGTAT
>NW_017308217.1:188513-194229 GCF_000935625.1 Nanorana parkeri | reverse complement strand
AGTGTAATGACTGCGTTTATAGCGCTATCACTAGAACTGCACTGATATCATCAGAGAATCAGTCCAGAGTTAACTAAGGCCGCCACTGACTAATGCTGCTAACTGAGTCCATATGGTGAACAGGTCTGTGTGGTACGTTGGGGCACTCTTATTATAATGACAAGTTACTGACATCTAGGGGTCTATTCACAAAAGTGTGAAGAGTTTGGCGAAGGCAGGAGAAGTGAACAATCTAGGACAACATAGCTGAACTGGAAAGTGAGCTGTATTTGAAAATGTTTCCAAATCAGCTATTTTGGCCTAGATTGTTCACTTCTCCTGCCTTCTCCAAACGCTTCACCCTTTTGTGAATAGACCCCTTAGTTTTTCACCACTTTCATATGGAACAGCCTCCAGTGTTGTAGGCCAGTTACTTGCAGGCCAGCGAAAGGGACTGCTCTCTCTCTAGCCGGCGTTCCGTCAGTCAGCGGTGCCATACCTTCACCACCGTGATGCTCCGAATGTCAGTCTCTCTCTGTCAGCAGTGCAGGCACAGTTACCGCTGGTGAAAGCCATCTTCCTGCTGGCAGCGCTAGTGTCCTCTTGGCGACAGGCTCACCACCTCACGTCCCCCTACTGGTCCACGTGGCTGGGGTTGGTCCCCTCTTGGCCACCACGCACTGAGAGTGAACTTCCCCAGAGAGAAAAAAAAACGCATTCCTTCCTCCGCTCTTAGGCAGCCTGGGAGCTGTAGTCCAATGTTGTATAGATCAATATTGCCTCTCCCAGTCCTGAGATCTCAGTGTGGACATTGCAATAAAAATATGATATAAAAAAAATTGTCAGGAGCTGAGCTTAACATAACTACTAAACCCTAAACTAACATTATCTTAATCCTTAAAACTGCACACTCGCATTACTGGTATCAAAAGTATCTCAAATACTTATGGCCGTGTGGCAAGATCTCAGCATTGGTGATACAAAAGGATTCAAAGAAAATAATCCACATTAATGATTATCTTTAGTATCCCCCACGAGCATCTGATTTATGGATGCAGTAAAAATAAAAAGCAATTGCAGTTTCAGTGCTTGCTGAGCTATGATAATTGCACTGGTAAGCCACACGAAGCAAGCCGATGTACGGCTGATTTCAGCCGATATACGGCTGAAATCAGCCGTACCAGCCTGAAGTGAATAGCCGAACAGTGTTCGGCTCACTTCACTTCTGATCGGTCATTCACTCGGCTGCCCTCGGCAACTTTGTGAATAGACCCCAATGTGTTTATATGCAGTACATTTTTTTTAAATATATGCAAATGCTCAAATATTTGGCTTTTAATATATGTGCAGTCATATATACAGTATATATAAATATATTGCATTTGTTCTGAATCTGTATCATGTGAGATAATTTTGGGTTGTCTGTACAGAATATGTATGAGGTACACATAAAATGTTAATTTTTAATAATCAATAATATTTGTTACTCTTTCTTTTTTTGTTTTCAAGTAAAATCATGACATAAACAGAGTCTAAGAGATATGCTCATCTTAGAGGAGCTTGTACAAGGACGAAAGGACGTGTCATTACAGATACATTTTATTTCCCAAAGCACCCTGATGTGTACATACACATTACTGAGTACATACAAACTCTATTAACATCTATGGTAAATGCAGGCACACTCATTGTAGTACAACTCATCAGGCACAGTAATATCCTTGCATACTGTGGGTAACTGCAGGCTGTATGCATACACGAACTGCATGTACAACATAACGTCTACAGTGCAGATGTTGAAAGAAAGTGTGTTTTGTAGAGAAATAAGTGGGCTGTCCTTGCTTTCCACCTTCTGAAAATTCTAGTTGCCTAGCTCTAATGCTAAAAGTAAAACATGTGTGATTAAATCAACTGAAACAAGTTTGCAGAATAATTCTGATGTTAACCCAACGTCACTAAAAATAAAAATAAAAGATAGAAGCTGATTGGTTGCCATGGACAGTTGCTCCACATTTTCTCTGCTCCAGTTTTGATAAATCCCCCTCAATATATATAAATATATATGTACAGTGGGGGGAATTTATCAAAGCTAGAGCAGACAAATCTGGAGCAGCAATGCATGGCAACCAATCAGCTTCTCTCTTCAGTTTGTTCAGTTAAGATTTGAAAATGAAAGAGAGAAGCTGATTGGTTGCCATGCACAGCTGCTCCAGATTTTGTCTGCTCCACTTTTGATCAATTCCTCTCTATGTGTATTTGTTTTATTTTACTCTTAGTAATTGTGAAAATCCGAGTAATTTTAGTTTTACCCATCTGGGACAGCCTTATGGCTTCAGTGGCTGCATGCTTGTGAGCCACTATGTACTAGAACAAGGATTAGGAGGACATCCCTGGAACTTCCACTATTAGAAAACAATTTTTTTATGAAACGACTACTGGGTATGAGCTTTGGGTTCAGGTCGGCCATGAGTTTTGGCCAGTTCAACCACCCACTGAACCTCAGTCTCTGTCGCTGCGCAAGTGTCCTAGTAAACAAATGTGGCTGTGCAGACTGCACAGCGTCATTGTTTGCTAAGACGATGGCGGCCCCATGGTGCTATTGATTGTTATGGTGAGCCCATCTGCATCCTAGCAACCAAGGAAACTGTGCGGCCCAGCAGCTAACATCCTAGCGAACCGAGATTTCTGGATTGGTTCAGCGAACGTTCCAAGAAAACCAAACCCAGGCCAGTTCGCTTATAACTAATGTCCACTTGCATGTAACTGTCTGGTAGTGGTATTCTTGGTAGTTAAAAATGTTATCCAATTACAGTCTTTATTAGGGATTAGTGAAATAAAGAATGTTTATTTTCTGAATGGTGAAAATCAGGAGATTTCAGAAAAATGGGGAAGCTAAAATTAAAACTAAACTCAGAATTTGTGTACCAGTATGGTTTTTAGCTCTGCGTGTTTTGCTTTGTATTTTTTCCTCAGAAAACAAAGAAAAATCATCTGACAGTTTTGTATCATAGTACAGCATGCGCTGTACATCCTTGTCTCCAGCTGACACCAGCTCCATAGCTATAATTGACACTAGAGCTGGTGTCATGTCTCTGCCCCTGTTTAGGATTTGTCTATTCAGAAAACACAACCAGTGATGATTGTGGACACTGCAGTGCTGGTAATAGCCAGGGTGGCAGGAGTACAGTGCATGCTCTACTATGATACAAAGCTGTCAGATGAAAATAAAACAAACAAAAAAACACGCAGAGCAAAACAGATAAATTGGATGAACACACAGGCACATAGATTTCTGGTGCCCAGATTTCAGCTTGAATGGTTTTGATGTGTGCAATAGGCTTAAAATGGCTCCTTGCTATTTAACTTTTTTCACAGAAAGAAAAAACAGACAGCAGAAAAAAATGAAAAGAGTTAAAGTGATAATGCACAAATAATGATCAAATACACATGGAAAAAAAGATAAAAGAACCACAAAGAACAGCAAAAGCCAATTTACACTGTTGCATTACAGCAATTCAGATTATTGCACAATACATGTATCAGTGTGTTGCAGTGCCATTATTTTTCAATGTCACGCCTGCTCACTAAAGGAACACACTGGGGGGAATTTATCAAAACTAGAGCAGATAGAATCTGAAGCATTTGCCCATGGCAAACCAATCAGCTTCTCTCTTCAGTTTGTTCATGCTTTGAAAATTAAAGGTAGAAGCGGATTGGTTGCCCTGGGCAACTGCTCCCGATTTTGTCTGCTCCAGTTTTGATAAATTCCCCTCACTGTGTTTTGGTGCACTGTGTTGCAAAAAAAAAAAAATTGTGCATGTTTGATTTTTTGGATGTTTTGGTGTGTTGGCAGCACATTCATTTGAATGGGCTTTCTTAAAGCAATGCACGTTAGCATGCACAAAAAACACACCAGGGCACAAGTGTGAATAGGCCCTAATTAAATAAACTCAACTACTCTAAAGGTGCCCATACACTGCACGATTCTCGTACAAGAATAGCGGGAAGAATCGTGCAGTGTGAATGAAGGCGTGTGACCGTTTCTACTGTACGGTCGCACGTCTTTTGTCTAAGGAGCATGCTGAAAACCAGCCAAAAATCTGACGATTTTCGGCTGGTTTGAATGATGCTCGGGAGACAAATGCCAAACGGGCCGGTGTGCACGCGCGATGATTGCGATGATTGCAAGTACGATCTGCCTGTCCAAGATGGGCAGATCGTACGTTTTTTTTTATTACTTTACAACCATCGCAAGACTAAGGTCTTGCGATGGTTGTAAAGTGTATGGCCACCTTAAAACACCCAAAAACGACATACTTTAAATCATGAAAAAACCGGGCCGGTGTGCGCACGCGATGATCGCAAGTACGATCTGCCTGTCCAAGATGGGCAGATCGTATGTTTTTTGAATTACTTTACAACCATCGCAAGACCTTAGTCTTGCGATGGTTGTAAAGTGTATGGCCACCTTAAAACACCCAAAAATGACATACTTTAAATAATGAAAAAAGAGAAAATTTGAGAGCTTCCACTTCTGCAAAAATTTGCCACCAAAATCTGAAATTTTGGCACAATATTAGCTTTACCAAAATCACTCCACTCATCTCTAAACTTTATACTATAAAATACCCTTTATTTTGTAAACTCTTCAAAGGACATTATTTTACTTCAGTAGATGATTCTGATTTCTGCAAAAATATACTTCCAGGAAAAACCTTGGCTCTACAAAATCATTAATGTCTTGTTGCCAGCACAATCCTTGATGCTGAAAAGTACAGAGGCTTTTAATGCTGTTTAATGTTGGAATTGTGCAAAGATAGTTTTCAGTGCTAATGATATTATGCTAAACACTAAAAGGAAATACTGAAACTCTTCACTAACAAGCGCCAATTGCTCTGCAGGTGGCTCCTGGTGTCTGTGTTTGCACTATCAGTGACAGTCAGGGCCCACCAGTAAAATCCAGTAAATCATAAGGTTCTTTAGTAGTATCTTTTTCTGTGGTTTAATGAGAGCAGGAGTCTGCAGAGGATCTAAGCCTTAATAAATAGATATGTCATGGTTTCAATGCACCCTCCCCATCACTGGACAAGTGTAGGCTCCAATTAACTCAGTCCAGAAAGAGAAAATGCAGGCTACTTATCAATCTTCTTCATTGTATCAGATTTAGGCTGTGAACAATTAAAAATCATCTGGCCACTGATTGTTTCTAATGCAGAGAGTACGCTTTTTCAAGGCACTCGGATATTCAAATAAATGGCTGTGAGTGCCTTGGTTTTTCTGTTTCTGGTTTGAGTAATCAAGCTACATGCTTGCTTGGAGCATCGAGACGTGCTGCTGTGGTTTTACAGAGGAAAATAGGGTGGGCTCTCTAAGGGCAATCTCTTCTATGTGCACAGGTCTACACTCCCTATTGAGCCCCAAGGAGGTGTAGGCCCCAAGGAGGACCAAGGCGCAGAATCTAAAAAAGTCATCCAATATTCACCAGTACTATCTGCGGGGGGTAAAATACTTTCTGCCCAGTGGAGGACAAAACATGAAAAATAAATACAGCCTGACTTGATATGGGTATGAAAGTACAATATAAACCTTCGGTGCTTTTCCCTAAAAAAAAATCTTAAATGCCTCCAAGCAGCAAACACCCTAGTGAATAACTCACCAAAAACAAAATAATAAATATCTGAAGCAGAACTTGGTGCAGCAATTTTGTGAATAAACATACACACACACACTATAAGTT
>NW_017308217.1:187620-188354 GCF_000935625.1 Nanorana parkeri | reverse complement strand
GTACAGTACTGTATAGCGTTGCAGATGTACAGTACCGAACAGTGTACTGTACATCGGGCAATGAAAATACTCACCGGGACCTGCAGTGAAGATCAGAGGACGTCACTTCCCCCGGCGACATTGAATTCTATTGCCGACAGTTACCCTGAGATAAGTATGGCTCTGTGGTTGTATTCAGTGTTAGTTGTTCATATACAGTATCTCACAGAATTGAGTACACCCCTCACATTTTTGTAAATATTTTATTATATAATTTCATGTGACGACACTGAAGAAATGACACTTTGCTACATATCAGGAATAAAAGTACGAGCTCCACAAACAACTTTACACCCTCATTAATTAGATAAAAACCCTGACCTTAGCCTAATTACCCCTTCAGACCATTGGGCGTTGTGGTGCATTACTGCATGCTGATTAACTTTTCCACATAATATTTCCCATTTAACATGCATTTCTTTAAGACAAATAGGCTGCCAGTGCATGGCAGTAATAAAAAAAAAAGACCTGCAGCACCATGCGATGTGATAAGCTGCAGTGCAGTCTATTGGCACCTATTGTACTTCTGTGGTGGGGTGCTATCCTAAATAAATTGTTCTGCAAAGCGCAAAGGACCAAGAGTGATGATAATGTGTGTTATACCACACATTGCGGCAATGTATAGATCTGAAGGAGCGCTAAAGGGAACATGGAATGGCATAGCTCAGCTCAGTGCCATGTTGGCTGTTTTATAT
>NW_017308217.1:184661-187119 GCF_000935625.1 Nanorana parkeri | reverse complement strand
ATATATACAGTATCTGACAGAAGTGAGTACACCCCTCACATTTTAGTAAATATTATATTATATCATTTCATGTGACGACAAAGAAGAAATGACAATTTGCTACAATGTAAAGTAGGGAGTGTACAGCTTGTATATCAGTGTACATTTGCTGTCCCCTCAAAATAACTCAACACACAGCCATTATCGTCTAAACTGCTGGCAACAAAAGTGAGTACACCCCTAAGTGAAAATGTCCAAATTGGGCCCAATTAGCCATTTTCCCTCCCTGGTGTCATGTGACTCATTAGTGTTACAAAGTCTCAGGTGTGAATGGGGAGCAGGTGTGTTAAATTTGGTGTTATCGCTCTCACTCTCTCATACTGGTCACTGGAAGTTCAACATGGCACCTCATGGCAAAGAACTCTCTGAGGATCTGAAAAAAAGAATTGTTGCTCTACATAAAGATGGCCTAGGCTATAAGAAGATTGCCAAGACCCTCAAACTGAGCTGTAGCACGGTGGCCAATACCATACAGCAGTTTAACAGGACAGGTTCCACTCAGAACAGGCCTCGTCATGGTCGACCAAAGAAGTTAAGTGTACGTGCTCAGCGTAATAGCCAAAGGTTGTCTTTGGGAAATAGACGTATGAGTGCTGCCCGCATTGCTGCAGAGGTTGAAGGGGTGGGGGGTCAGCCTGTCAGTGCTCAGACCATACGCCAAATACTGCATCAAATTGGTCTGCATGGCTGTCGCCCCAGAAAGAAGCCTCTTCTAAAGATGATGCACAAGAAAGCCCGCAAACAGTTTGCTGAAGACTAAGGACATGGATTACTGGAAAAATGTCCTGTGGTCTAATGAGACCAAAATAAACTTATTTGGTTCAGATGGTGTCAAGCGTGTGTGGCGGCAACCAGGTGAGGAGTACAAAGACAAGTGTGTCTTGCCTACAGTCAAGCATGGTGGTGAGAGTGTCATGGTCTGGGGCTGCATGAGTGCTGCCGGCACTGGGGAGCTACAGTTCATTGAGGGAACCATGAATGCCAACATGTACTGTGACATACTGAAGCAGAACATGATCCCCTCCCTTCGGAGACTGGGCCACAGGACAATATTCCAACATGATAACGACCCCAAACACACCTCCAAGACAGTCACTGCCTTGCTAAAGAAGCTGAGTGTAAAGGTGATGGACTGGCCAAGCATGTCTCCAGACCTAAACCCTATTGAGCATCTGTGGGGCATCCACAAATGGAAGGTGGAGGAACGCAAGGTCTCTAACATCCACCAGCTCCGTGATGTCATCATGGAGGAGTGAAAGAGGACTCCAGTGGCAACCTGCCCAAGAGAGTTAAGGCAGTGCTGGAAAATAATGGTGGCCACACAGATTATTGACACTTTGGGCCCAACTTGGACATTTTCACTTAGGGGTGCACTCACTTTTGTTGCCAGTGGTTTAGACGTTAATGGCTGTTGTGTTGCGATATATCTTAGTGGACTTTTTCAGACACACATAGATTTGCAAGAGAGACGGAGGTTTTGTTTGTTTGTTGATAGAAAACTGGGTTCTTACAATGGAAGGTGCAACCTAAACAAACCAAACTGGTTTTTCACAATGGTGTAGCTTGTCCTGTATTGATTCGTATCACAATGGGATGGTGATCGTAAAAAGTCACACCTAGCCTGGTCAAGACTCGGGACTACTGATGGCAATATATGGTACAACGTTGCCACCTAGAGGTGGGTACGTGAAATGCATTGTATTGCATTTTAGATAAAGGTGAAAAAGGGCGGCGATTCCAAAGTGTGTGGACAGTTTCTCTCAATAAAAAGCCAGTAGCTGAAAGATAGGACAGCACTTCACAAGACGAGGGCTTCACAGGAGGGGGACAGTACGAGGGCGCTTCACAAGACGAGAGGACTTGCTTCAAGACCAGGACATACAAAGGATACTGCAACGAGAAGCCATTCTTCCTAGGCCAAGTCCTGCTCATCACGGAATTTGTGGAGCCTGCAGCCTGAGCTAAGTACATTTTCAGTGTTTCCCCTCCTAGAAAGCATTACATGTACTAGAAGATAGTGTAGTGGGTGCATGTGATAGTATGTTTGTAGCAGCCTGTCTTGTTTATGTATTTGTTTGTTTTTCCTGTAACTAAGTTTGTACATGCAGCATTTTAGCCAAGTAAAGTACTTTTAAATGATACTGGGTCAGTTTCCTTGAAGTTTACTGCAAGAACAGACAACAAATAGAAATTAAAGTTTTGCCAAGCTTACAGCTGGGCTCATCCTTGAGATAAGATTTACGTTTCTGGGATTTGTAGTCCAGAGCATTACAGCTGTGTGTTGAGTTATTTTGAGGGGACAGCAAATGTACACTGATATACAAGCGGTACACTCACTACTTTACATTTTAGCAAAGTGTCATTTCTTCTGTGTCGTCACATGAAATTATATAATAAAATATTTACAAACATGTGAGGG
>NW_017308217.1:182647-184581 GCF_000935625.1 Nanorana parkeri | reverse complement strand
CAGATAGATTTACTTCAATTATCCAGTTATGTGCAAAGGAAATAACTAAACAGTGATTTTCTTTTCACATAAATGAACAATTGAAGTGAATGTGTGAACATTCTAAAATCCTTTAGTAAATCAGCCTCATAGAGTTGTTTACTTTTTACTACCCTGTCAATGGATATATAGCACAAAACACAAGAACTTCCTGCAGGCAAGAAAGGTGCTTTTATTTATAAATGATCAGTGTATGGAAGCTGTACCTGTGCCCTTGGTTGACATAGATTGTGGTGTCACCTCAATGCTATCCAATTGCAAAACCTATAGACTACCTCAGAAGCTGTGTCCCATGTAATGAGAAATATGAGATCTTATAGTGCATACTTTACCTCTGGGATAATAGGATTGCAGGTGCCTTTTCAGAGTGCACAAGTGACTTTCAATTACTTTTTTTCTTTTTTTATAATGGCAAAATTGAACTGGGATATAGATTAAGAAGGAGGAAATTGAAGACCCCCCATGCAAATATTCAAGCAATATTAAAAAAATGTCCTATAATGGTTTAAATGCCCCATGTTTCCAGGTGCATGATGCATAAACTCCTAAATACATTTTTTCTATATGCTGTAAATATCTATGTCACCTGAGAAGCACTGGAAAGCATCCAAGGTAGTAATACATTTTATTAGTACAAATACAAAAAAATCCTTTTAAAACAAGCTAAAAAACAAAGCATGTCCTCAGGGCCCTTTTAAAGTGAATATTGATCAACATTTGATGTCTACATATATAAATCTTGCATGCAAAATGTGTGAGCCCCCTCCCTATAATTGAAATATCTTCCAACACATTTACAGTAAGTCTCTTTCAGTTGAGAACTATTAATGATCTGGGGAACGCACACCGTGTTGTTAGCAATAAGTAAAGAAAGCATAAGCCCTTTTTCCCCCTCTTTATGTCTCCATAGAATTTTACAAAATACCAAAAGAAACACTAAGAAATGATATGTGAAACATTTGTTGAAGTAATATCTTCCAAACAAACCTCAGACACTATTTCATTATTTTCTTAAATTCAAAACTGCGAGAGTGTGAGTAACAAAGCCAAAGGTTATAGCCTTCTGAAGAAACACTGGAGCTCTGATCAATATTGTGAGATTCAAGTGCTATTACAGTATTTTTCTCAGATTAAAAATGTGAAAAGAATGTGAGCTCTGCTGTCAAGTCACAAACCAGCAGCCTCCCGTAAGTAGAATTTTCCAAACAAAAAAGGCACTGTGCACAAAGTTCCTAACTAACTGTGTGCTCTATCCTTACTATTGCATCCCCAGCCTACAGCACAGAAAATGACAGTGCGTTTCTTTTATTCTGTGCTTTTCGGATTGCGGGAAGTATGCATGCACTTCACACCTGTGGATTGGCTGGTGTATAGCAGAAAAGCTGCTTTGTGGATCCGAGGGAATGCAGACCAATAATATCTATTATATAAATATTTATTAATTTTCCAAACAACAATTCAGATTTCTCACATTTTACATACCTGAAAAACATTCAACATTGAAACATGACAAGACAATACAGTAATTCCTTCTAAACCTCTGTATTGTGCCTGTTGTCATGGCCCAGTCCATATCTGCACAGGACCGACCTAATCAATTTCACCCCATTAAAGTGAGTTTACTCAAGTTATAATTACCTTTTGTTATTAACTACCTTTTAATTTAACTTTATTAGTGTTTCCATTTCTTTATACTGTGATGATGTGATAAGTTACAATTAAATATGCCCACTTCCGTCCTTGACACATACATATCTAAGTAGCTATAAGTGACCTCAAAGTAGTTAAAGAAAGTGTTATTAATCAAAGCGTCCCTCCCTTCCACCTCCCTCCCTACTCCCCTACTCCCCCCCCCCCCCCGATTTCAAAATTATGTCTCTTATATAAATAGCCTC
>NW_017308217.1:181437-182605 GCF_000935625.1 Nanorana parkeri | reverse complement strand
CCCCCCCCCCCCCATCTATCAATATATATCATGTGATACTACAAACGTATATCTCATTCTACTACCCACAATAATATCTAAACAGCAATCTTCCCAATGAGGTCAAATGTGCTCAACTAGAGATACTTAACGAGAGATACTTAAATTAATTTTAGGTCTTGCCCTTAAAAATATAAACTGTTCCAGGCAGTAAAGAGATTATAACACCTTAATTCCAAAAATACTAAAATAAACAAACATTCTTAGGCATCCTGAACCAGCCCTTTCTTTTTATCTTTGACTGGTATTGTTCCAGAACATATAAGAGAATAAAAGGCATTTTCTAAAGACTAATCTTTCATTTTTGTTAAAAACATCAGTTATTGTGTGAGGTCATTACTGATACATACTCTTCCAAATTCTTGTATGTGAACCATCCCTTCCATATTTCACAAAAAAATTAGTATTTATTTTGATTGCTAAAAGACAGTTCTTCCATGGAGCATATATGTTTTATTTTTATAAACCCATCCTTTATTGAGGGGGATTCTGTACGCTTCCAATATATTGGGATCAAACATTTTGCTGAATTCATCAGATGAGGTGTAATAGATTTTCTATATCTTATCAGTGACCCCTCACTTTTATTTGATGGTCCAGATAATATCACTTCCATTGGGTTTAGCTCATCCATTGATCTAATTGGTTTTGGTAATAGTTGCCAAAAATGGGTTAGTTGGAAGTATCGCCACTTGTCCATCAGTGATGGTGATAGTGATCTACATAAAATCGGTAGTGGTTTCAGCACACCACGATCCAACACATCAATGAAATCGTAGCAAACCTTCCTCTATCCATTTACCAAAATTTTGATCTAAGTTCCCTGGTTGGAAATAAACGTGTCCTAGCAGGGGCATTAAAGGTGAGTTATAACTCCATCCCAATTTCTTATGTAGTAAATCCCCAGAGTATTCCCCACTGGAGGATGCCAATAATATCACTACAGACATACAAGTCCCTCAACATCCGTTAGCATCCACCATGAGCAAGGCTCCCTAGATTAGTGAGTCACATTGATTAGTTTGCTCATGTGTAGTGGAAAATTCCTAGAGATTTGATGGTTATCTATAACTAAGAGCAACTAGTTTTATTTCTTTCATATTATATTATATAATATATTATATTAATA
>NW_017308217.1:161661-181236 GCF_000935625.1 Nanorana parkeri | reverse complement strand
AACATACATATCACTTTTATATACAGTACATATAAAGCTATAGCTAACTGCTCATTTTTACGAAGGCTATACATACAATCTATGCATACTGTTGCAAAAAAAAAAAAGAAAACCTGGGTAATCCCTGTAATCCATTTAAATAGTAGCCTGATGAATGTGCTCTTTGTACAGGTTTTTAATGAAGCTATAAAACCAAATCACTTTTCCAGAAGGCTCTGTTCCCTTGTGCTCACTGATACAACGAATCAGAAATATACAAGGCCTTTGAAAAAGAAATTAAACTCAAAATGAGATAAAAATAAAGGATGTTAAAATATCAGATAACAGTTTCTTTGCATTGTCTTTTGCCACTTCCACCATGGTAGGTTGTTCTGTTTGTTATATTGTAGTACATAATTTATGTCAGCTTAATCCCCTGTGTAAACACAAAGGCATTGGCAATCTATAATGAAAATGAGAAGTTAAAGATTTTTTCTACAGGATGCAACTGGTTAAACAATTTCACAACTTGTCTGTGCAAATAACCACTGACGCTCTTAAGAGTCAGTAGAATGCTACTATATCAAACAGATGCTTTAAGGAAAACTTCAAGTTTGGTAAAATAGGTATATATCATTGGATACCTTACCAAAAAGCGCGGGAGGAGAAGTGCATATATCTATAAAGAGATCAGCCCTTTCGTATTGGTGGAGAGTATCACTGAACTCAGCGATTGAAGGGGAGAGATCTGAACCTCCTTGATTCCTGGATGGGTGGACAAGGCATGTCTCAGTTGTAGGTACTGATAGAAGTGTGACATTTGTAGCTGATATTGCGATTGCAGCTGTGGAAAGCTTTCAATAGAGCCAGAGCAGTAGACATCTGCGAGTTTGTGAATACCCCTCTGGCGCCAAGCCTCAAAACCCCTGAGTTTAAACACTTCCGGGAGGGCGCGATTTTGCCAAAGTGGGGTGTATACCGTGAAGTGCGACATTCCCAATAGAGTCTTTGCCGAGACCCAAGCCCTGGCTATCATCCTTGGCGTTACATAGGGTGACCGTGCCAGACGTGGAGTCTCCAGCAAAGAGACCGGGGGTACACTCCCGTACATTGTGCACAAAAGTTGAGCATTGGGGGGAGGAGGAGGGTCAGAGGTATGTGCCCACCCAGCCAGATGTTGAATTTGAGAGGCAATGTAGTAGAGCCATGGGTTGGGGAGAGACATACCCCCTTGGTCCTTTGGGTATTGTAGGGTTTCTAGTTTAATTCGTGGGGGTCTATTCTTCCAAATGAGTTCCCTAAAGAGCGAATTTAATCGTCTAAAGATCTTCTGGGGAAGCCAACACGGAGAGTTATGCAGAAAATAGAGTATCTGTGGCATCCAGATCATTTTTATAAGGTTAATCCTTCCTACCGGGGATAGAGGAAGTCTAGTCCACACTTTTGATTGTGCCGTGAATCTTGGGAAGAGGGGGAGAATATTATGTTCCGTGTATTCATTGGGGCGGGCAGTAAGTTTTATGCCTAAGTAAGTAAAGCTAGAGACCACTTGGACATGTGAGGCCTCTGCTGGGAGTGGGGCCTGTGGGGGATCAAGGGGTAAAAGAGTGGATTTAGTCCAATTAACCCTAAGACCCGAGAAGTGACCAAATCTGGAGAGCAGGGCCATAACCTCCACCAGAGAAGATTGAGTGTCCGCCAGGAACAAAAGAGTGTCATCTGCGTACAGTGTAATCTTCTCCTCGTGGGAGCCTCGGGAGAAACCCCTCACTATTTTTGAAGTCCTTACCAAGACCGCCAGAGGCTCGATGGCTAGAGCAAAAAGGAGGGGCGACAGGGGACACCCCTGTCTCGTGCCTCTCTGCTAAGGAAAGGAGGGGGAGAGGGCATTGTGGTCAGGGAGGATATGGATGAGTTGCAGCGTTGTATGGCCGAGAAAACATCTTTGAGCGTGGGCTGCGGGGAAGACCTGCGGGGCTTATTCTTTTTTTTCTTGGTAGAGGGCGGAGGACATGTGTCACTCACCGCGCCATCTTCAGGATATGAGCCATCGGTGCCAGTAGCTGAGCGAGATGCCAGCTGGGTACTGCCTCCCTCATCTGTCACTCGCAACTTGCGGCATGGTCCTCTCGGTGTCCCCCTTGCAAACTGCTCGAGCCTCGAGGCGACATCCCTGGAACGGTCCCTCTGTTGTTTGCGAGGAGTCTGGGCTGGCGCACGCGAGCCGCGGCCATCTTGCAGATCCATACCTCCAGTGAGGGCCGCATCGTTGGTTCTCGTCATCCCGAGAAAATGGAGAATGACCGAGCGGTACCTGTCAGTCCCGAGGGTCCGGTGTGTACAGGGAAGGTACGTAGGTGTCTATTAAACAGTATTAGTGAAGATGTTGAGGATATTATCAGGATCTCGTGCCGGAGCTCTCTCAGCCGCGTCCGCTCACATGAGTCGCCAGGCCACGCCCCCGTATATACCATTTTTAATTTCTATGAAGCCATTTCATCTAATATTAAAAAAATAACCTCTGATTTTCATTTTGCAGATATCAATGGTTTTCTAAATGACAACTTTTGAAATTGAACATTCTTGCAACCATAGAAATAAGGGGGGCATTCTCTTCATTGTGAGTGCACATCCCTAGAAATCTTATTTCTGATTGCCTATCCCTAGAAAACTTATTTTCTGATTAGTATACTGCTTTTCCCAGAACCTTCAATCTAACTACAACAGTGAGACTAACCATGTGATGAGATCAGGCAGACCCTCCCATTTATCATTTACATTTTGTAGTTTGCAGTAGAATGGCCTGTTTCAGAATCACCAGAAGTGACATTGAAGTCATTTAAGTAATGACTTTTGATCTGCTCATCTTCTTCTTTCCAGTAGTTTTCAGGAATCCTCCAGCGCTAGTGCCAGTATCTGATCCAGTCCAGACTGCTGTTTCTTCCTGTCCTACAGAGTCTGTCCGACGTGCACGCTCACGGCTGCGTGCATTGACTTACACTGAGTCTCTCCTCCTCTCCCTACCGGTGATCTCTACCTTGAGGGTCTGGTATGACTTTTGGGGGAACTTCATGCTTCTTTTTTCCTTATAAATGTCAAATGTCATTTTTGCTGCAGCACAAATTTTTTATTTTTATTGTTTCACTTTAAGCATTGTTAAAATCACTGCTCCTTTAAAAATGGTATTTTTTAAAAGTGATTTTTTTTCATTGATACATGTCCCCTAGGGCAGTACCCAAATCCCCATACCCTTTTTATGACCAATAACTTGCATATAAGCTTTTAAAAAGGGGACATTTGATTTTCCGAGTTCTGGTCCCATAGACTTTTATTGAGTTTGAAGTTCGAATTTGAACTTTTTCCATGTTCTAAAATTAGAACTCGAACCAAACTCAGGTGTGTTCAGACCATCACTAACTATGACTACACCTGTCTGCCCCTTGCCTTGACCATGCCTGGAAATACTATATCTCAAATCCTTTGCTTCACAATTTGCTACCTTGTCAGACAATAGGGATCAGCTTTAGGTTGGGTCAATCATGTGTACCACCCAAACATAAGTAATTTGCAGGTCAAAAAAAGGAAAACTATTGTGTTCATTCGTAGCCATAGCATCAACTACCAATCATGCACTTTCTTGCTTTTGAACTGTGGTCAGGTGACTTAGAAGGGTCAATAATGGGGGTTTTCTTATGTCAGGGTTTCCAGCAGCCTTTTATCAGTGTGTGTGAAGAGAGACTCGGAGTAGGGAGGGACAGCTGACAGGGTGTTGCTTGTAAGTAGTAATAGTTACTGACATATAGTGCTGCTAGTCTGTTCTATAGAAAGAACTATAAACCGATGTATTATTGTACTACATTATTATACAGTGAATTGCATTGTGGTGAGCTACTTAGTCTGTACCTCCCTGTGTTCTCTGTTCTGTATTGTGATTCATAACTGCAGTACAATGCAGTTATAATTGCAGTATGTTAGGGTTCTATATTATTGTATACCTACCTCTGGGTTAACAGTGACTAAACTCAACAATCCTTTTTGGGACTACTTTATTTGTGTGTGTCAGCAACAACTTAAGTTGCTGTATAGCTGCTGTGGCTCCCCCCTTCCTTGCAGTATTTTGTATTCTCTTCTATTTTACATTGTTGTGGATTTTTTGTTTCTGATAGGTAAAAAAATGTCAACATTGTTTTGGGGTTTAGTGTTTTAGGGTTGTTTTTTAGTGGTTTTGGTTGATTTATTTTGAAGGTATGTACATTTTATTTAAATGTATTCTACTAGGGTCTTTTAACTGAACTTTAAACTGAATGTGTTGTTGATACAAGCAACTACAAGCATACTAACGTGGTATAGTCTAGTGCAATAATTCCAGCTACTGTTTCTGTTTTTATTATGATCAAACCTGCCCAATCTCTGCCTCTAAAATATAAGCCTAGCAAAAAAGCTGACCTAGTGTGGGTGAAGTCTGTACAACATTTCTGGCTTTTTTCTCAGAAATAATACACTCTAGATTTTATTTCACAATAAACAAAATGGTCTCTCCCTCTTCCATTGTGGCCTAGTAAAACCACTCACATAATGTGCAGCAAGTCTGGACAAGTTTTCTGCCTGCTGTCTCAGAAAAATACACTCTTATTTTTATTTGACGATAAAACCCTTCCCTTTAGCTCCGTCTTCAATTGCGGCCTAGTAAAACTACTTACATAATGTGCAGCACTGTAATTTGTATTTCAGTTTAACAATAGCCTCATCTCTGGATTGTTGAGTTGTGGTTTTCAACTGTTATGTGCACATTGCTTTGACATTTATTAAACTTTACGGGTAATATAATGTGGTGCAACAAAAAAAAGATCACAATCTATACTATGGGGTTGATTTACTAACCTTATAAACACACCACGAACATGTATACACCTCTGTAGTGTGTTCCTTCCCAGCATGATCTATGGGTGGAATCTAAACACCTTTGTAGTGTGTACACACCCAGCAGGCATGTTGTGCAAAGCTAAGCATGAATTGCAAGGTGATGTTGTGTAAATTAGCTCTATGTTGTGTTGCTTGCGTTGATGAATGCAGGAATGTAAATGCATGAGCTAACCATTTTTGTCTAAACTGTGAAGCAGCATTATATATGCATCATGTGCATGGTTTTTCCATATATGCCATTAGTGGAAATATGCTTTTAGAGACTTTTTGGTTGATAAATACGTTTTGCTGTGTGAAAATCACACGCACCTGGTGCGTGCGTGTGTTTAGGTTAGTAAATCACCCCCATATCTCACTGCTACTGTTCCGCTATTGATATGGGGGTTTGGCATTATTTATGTACCTTTCTATAACTTTTATATCTGTTGTGGCTGCTACTTCCACTGCTTTATATTGGCCTGTTACTGTTATATAAAAAGATCTAGTGTGAGAAGCAAAACTACCTACAAAATCTATTTTCCAAGTTGAAATGAATCAGATTGGAGTGCTGCTGCTGTATTTAGGTCAGACTTAATGTATAATGTAAAAATAAGTAATACCAGAATTGCATTGCTAAATGTCGCTCAGGGCAGTGCCCAGCTCGTTATGCCCTTTGGTTGACAATCTTGAGCCTATTACCCTTCAAAATAGCGAGCATAACATTTAAAGACCCCCATCCCTATTGACTACAGCGGGGTTCAGATTAAAGTTCACAATTTCCAAAATGTATGATGAGTTTGACAAATGACCTACAAATAGAACCCAGGCCGATTTACTCCTCCCTATCTGACAGCAAGGACCCCTACCCATAAATTAGGAAATGTACCTTTTAAATGCCTAGAGGTGTTGAGTCTAGCAGAAGATGCTTGTTAAAAAATTCAGGGGTTTGCATTTTTCCTTTGGTACTATTAGTTTTCCACATCAACAGGACGACTTCTGCAAGTTTTGTCAAACAAAAGATACTGTTGCTATGTGTAATACCCACCCAAACTGTGGAATAATTTAAACACCACGTTTTGATTGTCTAGACTACATTTTTAAAGAATACACAGGTTTGTTGATTTAAATAACTTTTACTAAATTTCTGCCTGACAAGTACACATTACACATCCCTCATTTATTAGCTGTAGTTTTGATGGGTTCACATAGCAATCCTCTGTCTATGTGGCATCTTCAACTAAAGAAGGCATTCTTAGACCATACACTGTGAAAATACATTTGACAGGGTGACAAGTATCATCCTATAACCTAGTGTCCCACCGTCTCAAAAGATATAGAATTGCTTTTGCTCTTTCAAGAGTAAAACAGATTTTCTTTAAATATATATTCATATTCCAAATCATCTGTTGGTAATTAACGCTTAAAAGGGATATTTCAAGTAATCCATAAAATAACCAAACACCAACTTACAATTATCTTGCAAATCATTGCTTTGAAGATAATACAGCTTTATACAATTTCCTCGATGAAAAGAAATGTGGGGTAACAGATAAAAGCCATATGAACACAGCAGGAAAAGGGATTAATTTTAGGAGCAAATTATGAGACATATGTTAGAAGCATCTAACATTCAACTTGAGAGAGATTAATGGCTTAAATAAAGGTTTTGTGTTATTAAATGACAGGGAAAAGAAAAAATTAATCTGGAATACAAACTGAAAGAAAATCAAAAAAATGGTGTGTTTAAAAGGCATACCGTCATCACCGTCATCATCGTCATCATCATCATCATTATTCAGCTCAGAAATGTCACAATGATGACATTCTCTCACATCAGTGGCGTAACTAGAACCTTCAGGGCCCCGGTGCAAGAAACCATGAAGGGCCCCCCCAGCCCCAACCGCAACGGCACCACATGGTTAACAGGAAGGCTGCCGAGGTCCACAGCAAGCGCAGGGACCTCAGGCAGCCGCTTGTTTAAAATGTTAGTGCCGGTGTTCTGTCGAGAACGCCAACCCAGTATCTGCGCTTACGTACAGATGGGATTAACGAGGAAACCGTCATTTATTTACAAAGTATTCGTTTGTAATGGTTAATTGTGACTGTTAATAATATGCCGTCCATGGCAGGAAATGACGGATGGAATATTATTAACGGTCACAATTAACGATGTAAACGAAATACTTTGTGAATAAATCCCGGTTTCCTCAATAATATTGGTCTGTGCGCAAGCGCAGATGCTGAGGTCGGCAAATTCGACTACATCGGCGTTCTCGACAGAACACCGGTATCTGCGTTTAGTATCGGGGCATTTTCACAAGTGTGAGTGCTCGTGAAAATGCCCAGTATTGGCACTGGTGTATCCCTACTTAAAAATATAATGTATTGCTGGGACTTGTAGTCCTACATAGTTGGAGCTATTCTGCATTGCTGTATAATCAGCATACAGCAATGCAGAATATCACCAGCTATGCCGGACTAAAGTCCCACCAATGCATTATATCCCCCCCCCCACTGTAATGCATTGTTGGGACTTGTAGTCCTCTATAGCTGATGCCATTCTGCACTGCTGCAATGCGGAATGGCACCAGCTATAGAGGACTACAACTCCCAGTAATAATTTATACAGAAATGTAGATTTGTTCATCAGCTATACAGGACTACAAACAACTCACAGAACATACAAGCATAGAGATTAAAGCACTTACCTTATCTAACTGTCCTCCAGGCTGGAACACCATGCAGCAGGGGTGTGTATTCAGGAAGCTCCCGGCTGAGGCCCCAGCGCTGCCTGCGGTACAATTACACCCGGTGTGCGGCTCTCTGCCTCACTTGCAGGGCAGGCAAGCAGATGACGCCCCGCGCCCCCCACCATTCATTCCCCTGTCCTGCCACTGGTACTATGCCCCCCCTCCTCCTCTCCTTGCGTGCTGACTCGGTCCCACACCGGCAGTACTTCCGCCTCTGCCTTGCGCCCGACGCTATATGAAGAAGACCACCTGCAATGGGAGAGGGAGGGAGGACGGAGAGGGTATTTGCTGGCGCCGGACCAAATCTCACTGGGCCATGTTATTCCACTTGGTGACGGCCCCCCCATGCTATGTCACCGGGTGATGGGCCCCCCCTGGCCGCGGCCCTCGGGCAGTGCACTTCTTCGCTGGGCCCCCCCAAGTGACGGAACTACCAGGGCCCGGTCGCAAACGTGACCACTGCGACCCTGGTAGTTCCGCCAGTGTCTCACATCATCATACATATCCTTGCATGTGACTTTTCATGTTAATAAAAGTTAGATTTAAAGTTCTGGCATTACATATGTATTTTAAACATCTGTGGTATCTGTGTAACTGATTAGTCATATTTTTGTGTTATTCAATCTTTGCTATATATATATAATCACGATAGTGTACATGTTATGCTTGTGTATGTTTTATTGTGCTGCTGTTTTGGTGTGCTTTCCAGTCGAAAAAATCTGCTATGATACACAAATGTTTCAACTAACAGAGTCTTATGGGACAAAATGTTTTTCCTTTTAGTGGAACTAAGGGGGGAAAATATTTTTTTAAGCTTCCACTGTCTCCAAAGGACACTGCAGGAAGGCCAGGGGAGGACATTTCTAGCAATTAGGCTGCCTCGGGCCAGTATTCTAGTGATCCATGGGGTCATCAGTTACCTTTTTGGGGACTATGGAGCAGTTGAGACAAGCTGTCACCGTCCTTTATTTCTATTTCTGTGGACCAGTACCTCTACCTGTGGACATGGCATGACACTGTGAAGGCTTTAGCAGTTGGTGTTGCTGGTGGTGGCATTACTATTTCTAACAGTGCTGGTGAAAAATAGGGATGTACATGGGGGCATAGAGGGGCATTCTTGTGACTACAAGTGACAGGCATTTGGCTGCAAACGTTTAGATAACATGAGTGCAGAGTATAGCTTCATACAGCCTCAGCCTGATGTTCCGGTTCCTGATTCTTAATCTTTTAGTCCTTAGCTCCCCAAGACAGAGATAGTGCATCTCTGTTGACTGAATTCTACATCTATGCTTTCTGGGCAGTAACCATTCCATGCAACTATAGCTAATCCTAGGCCCAAAAGCAGAACAATAAAAGAACTTAGCCTATTCTTTGATCCTAGCTAACTGTAGCAACAGATACCTGAAATTATTCACCTGCTCCATGATTTCCCCTCAGAAGTGTATTGAATACATTTACTTATCCTTAACTATTATTATAGTTTTAGAATCCTTCATTCTTGTGGACATGTTCACTTTCCCAAATGAGTCCACTGTAATGTTTTCATTTTTTGGCTATCTGTGCACAGTTATTTGTTTTTTGCACCAGTTTTGATTGTAGGTACTTCTTGAAAAGTCACAATAGCCATAAAGAAGAACTCTGGGCAATGGTTTTTTTAACCCTTGCAATGAGGCTACCCCCGCACTGCAAGGGTTAACTGCTTGTTTTGATCTAGGGAGGAAAATAACAAAGTTATACTCATTCGATATTCAAATGAGGGTTGGGGACTAAACATCTATATATACAAAAATAAAGAAATATAGCTCTCCGGTCTCCTACTACAAATATTAAATAGAACTCGTTTTACCCTCTAAAGGGAGATCCTATTAAATAGCAAAGAAACATTTCAAACTATATGCAAATATATCACAAAATGTGATCTCAGAAAACTGCATAACACATGTATACAAACATTTAAAATCATTTAAAAAGCTTTCAACTCCTCTGGTGGCTTATGGTATAATCAACATCAAACATTACTTATAATTCACCCAATATTGGTTGGTAAAAGTTGATAATCCGTGTAACTGAATTATTATTATATGTATTGAAGATCTTTTGCAATAAGTCATCATCTAATGCACCGCTCCAGTGTCTATTCATGTATTCCACACATGATGATCATATGGTTAAGTTACAGAATATGTCCTCGGAGTGATATATGAGCAACATAAATATACAACTGAGAATTTGATCAATGCAGTGAACAAAGAAAATGATTCAAAATCTTCAATCTACACTGGAGGATTGAATAATCTCAGGACGCCCGATTTGAGATCCTCAAACAGGGGAAGTCAACTGAACGTACAGCCGTACTATTGTGATGACAACTTGTGAAGTTGATAAGTACTTATCTCATCCATGGATAATGAATCAAATCATTTTCTGAAGACAAATTCAACAGTAGCTACATAGCTGTTAGATGACAACTCTGCTCTCCTTTCGTTCTCGTTGCAATCAACCATGTGTTGGATATCACACGCCACAGAGAGGGAAGCGAACCAACGCTGCTCCCTTGCGCGTTTCTCCACGGCAAGGGGCTTCATCAGAGGGGCGTAGTTTGCCTTTGCTGTGAAAAGGTGAACTTTATATCCATGTCAGTGCAATCAATCTCAGGAGTGCAGTGCGTTCCACACACTGCAACAAGCAGAAAGGACACACTTCCTATTTGCGCTCCAACTGCTTGGTAATGCACTTCTATAACATTTGTATCTCTCATGGGATTGTAAATATTTATTAAACATTTTTAAACCATAAGTTTCTCACTGACTACCTTGGAAGTTGATCTATACAGGAGCATATCTCAAATTATTTAAAGATAATATCAATATTTTATATCCCATAAGTTATTAACCATTGCATTCCCCAAAATCCCATCTTCCATTTACAATAAACCTCCAGCTAAATCAGAGAAACTAAAACCCATAATGAGAGGCATAATGAACGGGACTCAACTATAGAAAGCAGCTAAAATGAATCATGTCATTGTTTGGTGTATCCACCTACATTCCCTTTGTAATAAATATTTATGCCAGTTACCCCCACGATTTTGTCTGTGTACCCTATCAAGGACAAAAAAACAAAATGTATCCACTTTACTATTGTGTACCTGGACAATATGTCTTGCCACTGGAGATATCAGGTCACGGGCAGCCACATCCGCCAAGTGATCTGAGATCCTTCTCTTGAGCATCCTCCATGTCTTTCCGAAATAAAACATGTCTCATTGACACAGTAATAAATATATGACACCCTCAGTCTCACAGTTTGCATAATGTCCACTCCGAATCTGCTGACCCCTTGGGGTGACCACCTGCGACCGCACATGAATATATTTACAAAACTCATTCGATCCCCCAAGCTGGCCAGCTGTGACAGTGCTCCTTCCTGCCCTTCCTCTCCTACTCTCCAGTGATGGTATGTCCCTTGGTGTCTTCACGTCCTATACACTGTGCATAGAACATGATGACTCTGTCATCGTGCAGTGGAGGGGGATCGAAGCTGGAAGGACCAATCTAAGAGCAAGGCAGTTCAGAGGATGAGTGGGTGAGTATAACTTTTTTATTTTCCTCCCTAGACCAAAACGTGAAGTTAACCCTTGCAGTGCAGGGGTAGCCCCACTGCATGGGTTAAAAAAATGTTGCCCAGAGTTCTTCTTTAAAAACTTCAGCTAAAAACTAAGGATGATAAGATTACGAATGTTGCTGATTCAAGACTTTTTGATTTTTGCTTGTTGATGTGTCTGATCTACGGAGAAATACGCAATTTAGAAATTCAGGCAATCATGATTCCTGAACTGTATGACTCTCTGCCAATTTCACAAATGTATCTGGTTTCCAAATCAATTTACTTATTGCTTACTAAAGACATCTTCTTTTGAGTGTTTTTATGTTTTCCTTTTAACATTAATTGTATTCTTGGTTTGTAAAGGTTTCCTTCAATAGATAGCATGGTATATCCAGAAAAGGTTTTATAATCTGAAGTAAAGTAAATAAATATAGAACTGATTTATCACTCCTGGTACCATTTTTATATTCAGTATAGGCCAAATATCTAAAATCTATATGAATGCCCCTGCAGAAAGTAAAACTGACAGCTTGATAGATTTGGTCTTTACAAAGCATGCAGCTCTCTACAGAACAGAAAATAGAGGAAAGCAACAAATAGGATTTTAAAGTGAAGGACAAAAGGTCCCAGTCATAGTTTATTTTCCTATTTTGTCTGATACATGCCATTATGCTTTTACTTTAGTACATATTTCAAGCAGGTATATTTGGGAATTCATGGTCATCCAGTAAAAAACGAATCATGTGTGGAGGTGCTCAACTTGAAAAGAAGATATCAACAGAGAAAATCAAAGGGCAGCTGCTTA
Organism: Nanorana parkeri; assembly: GCF_000935625.1. NCBI lineage: Eukaryota > Metazoa > Chordata > Amphibia > Anura > Dicroglossidae > Nanorana > Nanorana parkeri. Next base: position 169,194 of record NW_017308217.1, on the reverse strand, counting down.
CCTAAGAACTCTTCCTTTAAAGAGACTCTTTCCCCAGATTTCTATGTTACATACTGTGTATATATGAAATGTTGAACTTGTTTACATTTGTTATGCTTCTAAAGAGTCTCCAGTGGTCATTCAAAAAGCAGCCCCAGATCATTTTAGGGTGTCACCGTCTTTTTCTGCTCTATCCAAATCTGAAAATACATTTTATTTGGAGTTGGTTTCTATAAGTTTTAAGATAGTACAAGTACTGTTGTAGTGATAAACAAAATGTAAAGCAACTAAATTCACTTTAATGACATTACACTTTCATTCAAATCCTTCAGTCCACGTTCACCCCCAGGTGTTTTGTCGCTCAAAGCTAAGCACAATAAAACGATCAAGGCAAGGAATCCCATTCATTTCTATGGCTCCTGTTCACAGCTGAGCGTTTTGTCGCAATCAGAAAAAGTACATGAGCTACTTTTTGGCAGCTTACAGTGCATTTTGGTCCCATAGACCTCAATGGGAATCTTGTGTGACAAAATGTGTACAAGCACTTGAAACATGCATTTCCAGGCATTTCCCATTGACGTCTATGTGACCAAAAACGTAATCTGCCAAAAAGTAACGCATGCACTTTTTCTGCTTGCGACAAAATGCTCAGGTGTGAACAGGGTCCAAAGAAATAAATGGGATTCCTTGTCTTGTGTGTTTTGTCATGCTCAAGACCAGTGAATGGTATTCCTTGTCGCACTTAGCTTTGAGCTAAGGGATATCTAGACCAAAGTTGACCATACTATACAATCAAATTGTACAATCTCTTTTAAACGTACCATCTACCATGTAGTGCAAGGACCTGGCTGATTTGATACAAATTGAATGGAACATTTAGGTGTGTTCTCCTATTACATAGATTTGATAAATATACAGCATAGTGTGTGGCCAGCTTAACAATTTGCTCAGAATTGGTTGTATTCCTTCTGGTGAATAAGCTAACCAAATCTTCTGCTACAACAACCTACTTCCTTCAGTAATTTTAGTAGTTTAATTAGGTGCTGTCTTGGCTTTACACATGAAACAATAGAGATGACTGAAGAAGTTCTAGGCAGTTGGGTTTGATTTTTGCTGATTCATGCATGTGCATTTCCCACATGACAATGCTTATGCATTAGATATGGGCACCCTCAATAGGAGGAACTGGCATGGGAATAAGACAAGTCTGCTTTATAATTATGTATTAAGATGCATGTTGTTTGTTTAAAAATGAAAGACATAACTTAATATGCAATATTTTTACCTGTAGGGGGTATATTTGAAGTTCAAATTGCTGGTTGCAGATTGTACAATAATGATTTAGAAAATGTGATTGTCCCTTTCCACAGATTTCTATGTCACATGGATACTTTCAGGTAATGGGATATATTGTCTTTCTTTCTATTGTCATGTGGGAAATGCACATGCATGTACATATACACTTGTGACCAGTTCCTGAGGACATTTATTGGCTTTTATAGGTCCAGGCCATATATGCTATAAAGAAGATGTCTGACATACTCATACCCAATAGAATGTTTGGCTTTATCTGAATATACCTTGCTTTCCTGGCTTCCTTGGTGGGGTCCTGTCGGCTCCCTCTTATCCTTCTCCGTCCACGTCAAAAGTAGATGGCATTTTTTAAATGATTATTGTAAGTTGATTAAATTTGATGAATTATGTTAGTTAATACATTTATTATAAAATAATTAAAATGAATTAATGTTTCTTAATGTTGGAACACTTTAGAGAAAGATAGTAGCCTACGCCTGAAGAAGCAGTTCTCCGTGAAACACGTAGAGATAAGCCAAATGTCGTCCCCCCTCTGGATTGTGCTCTAAAATGAAAATTAATATGTAACATACTGCAAAATATCATTGATAATATGATGACACTGTATGGGAGGATGAGGCTACGTCTTGTTTAAATTAAGATGGTTTTAAATAATTTTTAAAAATATTTTTGAATAAAGCTTGTTATGCTTTTACATACATTATTTAAGAACCTTGGGGTACTTAAAAAGTCTGGATTTAGTTTTCTTTTTTTCTATTGTTGACCAGTTATTGGGAAGTGGTACCCCTCCCTTTTATGCATACCTATATGTATGATGATATTCTATGGAGTTCAAAATTATGTGAAATCGTAAAACCCCAAAGTTTTGAAGAAGTTGTACGTTTTACTATTCAGCCACTTTAGCGTACTATATTTTTTTTAAGCCATCCTTAATTATAGCCAAAAACTTTCTTCATAGCAAGCCACTTATTTTCTGAATCCCCCTCGGAATACGTTTTGCTTGTTTTCCATCCATTTATTATGAACAATAATAAATTTACTTTTCATGTGGATTCAGCTAAACCACAGTGCAACTTCCAAATGTGATTCACATAACAGCACAGTATATTTGGGAAAATTGCGACAGCATATTCAGCCAAACAATAAAACCTTTAAAGAGTTCAGCTCTCATGCCTGTATTCACCTTATGGACAGAGCAGTCTAATAGCAGGCATCAAAAATTGGACGTTGGTGGTGCTGAAAAAAAATACAAAGCATAGTAAGGCGTGAAGCCAACGTTCATTAGCATGGATAACAAGATACAAGTGCTGAAACCAGAGAGGGAGAAAACAAATAATGTCTGGACAGGCAGATGACAAATACAGTCTGGACAAACTCTCTGAATATGGTAGCTCAAATAATCTGGACACTGACTGACTTCTCTTCATTGAAAATGACATTTCAAACTGGAAAGCATGCTTAAGGATATAAAAGGGATGCTACTTCATGTGTGTGATGATGGGGCATGCTACTGGACAAGAGATACAAACCAGGAGAGATAGAAGCCAGTATGCAGCAGCCAAGACACAGTATTTTTTCTCAGGCAGAGGCTAAAGTTCTCCAAAGGTCAGTAAGAGGGCATTGGTATTGACATGCTTTGATCCCTTGCCTTTAGAAATGCATCAACAACTGATGAGAATCTTCTTAAGATTATGTGGATTCAGCTGTCAGGTACCTTTTACTTTTAGTTCTTTTGGTTAGCATTCTGTAATGGGACAAAAGGAGCTCCTCTATACAATTCTCCACCCTTCTATTCCCGGTAAATGGAGGACAAGTTAATTTTTTCCTTACAAGAGAATCTTATTTCTCTTGGTTATTGTCTGCATTTTTAGACCTGTTCTGTTTTTTCAATACTTTCCAACATACATTCATCAAATAATTGCCATATTTCACTCTCCTGTGCCCCACACCTTTTTGGGCTCCTGTTACCTCCTCTCCTGAACCCACTGCTAGCTGTATGATGTCATGTGCAAGTTTTCTAAGCTCCCCGACCTGTCCTTGCTGCCAGGCAAGACCTGTAAGCACTTGATTTTTCACAGGAAGCAGAGGACAATAGGCACAATGCACCACCATTATATTGTCAGCCATTTGCTTTAGTGCTGGAGGACAGTGATCATCATAAAAGCACAGTATACAGCTCAATTTTGCAGTAGACTGCAAGTTTAAAATAAATTGTCTTACATAACTCATTGCAAAACAAGTAAACCTTAGCAAACCAGGTATACTGCCATGGCCAAGTGTTTTACAATATGTATCAAAGTATCAATGTACAATAGTGGTGCTCACATATCTCTTTATGTTTGTCTTCTGGAAAATGTGGACATTTGAATGTATTTGTATTTTATTTCTATAACAAGAATTGCAGTCTTGAGAGCGTGTACATTTTTCATAGTCAACACAATACAACCCTATATATTGAGATATACAATGAAGCATGCTGCACTTGGATTACTTTAGAGCAACTATTCTAACAAACTTAGGCTTAACAATTAAATGTATTTATTTCACGCTTATGTAATACCATTTATGTGGATAGAAGCGTATACATAAACTAACTGCTGCAATGTAGACTCCTTCACATGTCTTCAGATAAACAGCAGCACAAACTAATGGCTTCAGAAGTATTTGTGACAGTATAAGGTAAAGCAAATGTTTAAGGCCATTCTGTTTTCCTGAGCTTAACCTGCTGACCTTTTTTTTTTTCAGAACAAATTTGTATTGATTTCATTTTACATTCAGTTCCATAAGTTACATGATAATAACAATAGCGTCTAGATTCAACGTCTATCTCATATCTAAAGTTACTTCTTAATTACAGGTGAAAATAAATAAAAGAAAAGCTAATGCTTGTGATTGATTGCATAATATGGTAAACTAGCCCTTCACTGTTGCTTATATAACCATGAGAGTAAAAAAAGCATTGTATTGTCTGAAATCCCATTCCAGTTTCGGTCCGATACCTTTACTCTTACCCTATTATTCATTCAAAACCTATCATACCCACTCCTGCATCCACCTAACCCCCCCTCCCCTCCTCCCCCATTTCCAAACTCCTTCCCTCCCTACCAGCTCACACAAAACAAAACAAAAAAAAATATGTATACGAAAGGGGAAAGGAGAAAGATGCAATATATCAATTTCTTACTGCTGACATTTTTAGTGCTTTGCTTGTCATAAAGAATTCTTAACTCTACTACAAATATTAAAGCAAGCCTAAAAGCTAAAATGCAAGTCTAAAAGCTAAAAATATATGTGTCACATATACTTTTTCTAAGATGTCAGCTGTAAAACTATCAGCTCTCCTATCCTGCTACTCTGCTTCCAACTTGTTATTCCACCTAAGACTGAAAACACTGAACACTAAAACGTTTTCCCCGGCTCTCTAGGACATAGCTAAACCTAGTATAAATTTTAACCCACCAAAGATTCCAGCAACTTTAAATTGGGAGCTTTCACTTGCCCAAAATTGATGCAAAATTGAAAACCTTTATCAACATTTTCCCATTCAGTAAAATGCACTGAGGTCAATGAGAAAGGCAAAATTAGAATAGTTTTAAGGTGCAATGGACATTAAATGGCTAATGAGTGTTAGGGAAGCTTCTTTCAACTATCTTATACTTGTTGTTATGCCCCTCATTAGCTTGGAGCATGATGTTAGATATAGAAAAGCAGAGATGAATCTTTACCTTAACACCAAGCCTAACATTCATCCTAAACCTAATACTAACGCTAACCCTTTGTTAATAAACAAAGCCAATGCACCATATCAATGCTGACATTGTAGCAGTGTTGCAACATGCAGATTGGGCTAATTTAGAAGATATTTTAGTAAAGGTAAAATCACTGCTTTTGTAGTGATATCAAGCTCAGCAAAAATGCCTTTTTAGCCCGATTATGGACATTAAAGAAACAGGTATTTGCTGTTTCTTGAGTGTACAGCGTCCAAAAGTAGATGAAGAAACATAAGTCTAGGTGGGACGGTCATTACATTCATTATTTGTGTAAAAGTTTGCTCACTTTGATCTGGTGTCAGAATTAAAATAATAACATTGAGGTCATTGTCATAGTTCAGCCCATCCTGCTTTGTTCAAGTAGTTAATGTGTTCTACTTGATAACTGATTCTCCTAGAATGAGATCCTAATAGGTTGGACTTGATGGACTAATGTCTTTATTCAACCTCAAATACTATGTAACTACACCTGTTGGCAATGTATGCCCCCAGAAATTGGAATATAATTACACTTCTACTTTTTCTTCAATTTCAATAAAAACAATTACAGGAAAAATAATTTTAAATGCAATACACTAACTGTAGTAAACAGACACCCCCAAAAGAAATAAAGCAGTTTTAATGTCATCTATCCCACTCCCTAGACTCTTCTCCTCTTATCCAAGGCCAGGTGTGGGCTGAATGGATGTACCTAATATACCTTAAAGAGAGGTGTGAATCTGGCAGTTGAATTAGGATATATTGACTGTAATTAAATCTTAGACCAGGATTAATTAACCCACTTGTATGGTCAGAGGAAAAGTAGAAACATGTAGTTAGTAGGGATGAGCAAATTTGACAAGTTTGGAGGGGATTTGGTGCATCCTGCCTTAGATCTGCAAAACCCAAAACTTAGCATCAAACCCCACGCATACACATCGGCAGGTGGCGCATCTTCGTGATTGATTCTGGATTTACATCACTGGCTGCCATGACTGATGTCAATGACATTGCTAAATGACATGATTGACAGGGAATTAGGATATTCTAAGGGTATTAATAAAATATATTAATTTCAATTAAAGTAAGGATGCACAGATACCAGTTCAGATACCAATGCCGATACTTGGCATTTTCACAAGAACTACCAGGGTTGCAGCTGTGACAGGGCCCTGGTGCTCTATCACTGTCCTGAAATCATTAGTCTGTATTGTTTTAGAAAAACTGTCACATGAGTTGCCAACTATCTGCAGAGTCAATAGCTACAGACCTCCAAACTTCATGTGACCTTCAGATTGGCATAACAACAGTGTGTAGAGAGCTTCATGGAATGGGTTTCCATGGCCGAGCAGCTGCATCCAAGCCTTACATCACCAAGTGCAATGCAAAGCGTCAGAGGCAGTGGTGTAAAGCACGCCGCCACTGGACCCTAAAGAAGTGGAGATGTGTTCTCTGGAGTGACGAATCAAGCTTCTCTGTCTGGCAGTCCGATTGACGTGCCTGGGTTTGGCGGTTGCCAGGAGAACGGTACTTGCCTGACTGCATTGTGACAAGTGTAAAGTTTGGTGGAGGGGGGATTATGGTGTGGGGTTGTTTTTTCCCCTTAGTTCCAGTGAAGGGAACTCTTAAGGCAGCATACCAAGACATTTTGGACACTTTCATGCTCCCAACTTTGTGGGAACAGTTTGAGGATGGCCCCTTCCTGTTCCAACATGACTGCGCACCAGTGCACAAAGCAAGGTCCATAAAGACATGGATGAGTGAGTTTGGGGTGGAGGAACTTGACTGGCCTGCGAGCCAGGCCTTCTAGTCCAACATCAGTACCTGACCTCACAAATGGAAAAATGGTCAAACATTCCCATAGACACACTCCGAAACCTTGTGCACAGCCTTCCCAGAGGAGTTGAAGCTGTTATAGCGGCAAAGGGTGGGCCAACTCAATATTGAATCCTACGGACTAACGGCACCCTACGGATGCCATTAAATTTCATGTGCGTGTAAATGCAGACGTCCCAATACTTTTGCCAATATAGTGTATGTATTTATATATAACAAATCATTAGAGGTGCACCGAAATAGAAATTTAAAAACCGAAATAGAAAAAATTGTCAGGCCGAAACTGATACCAAAAATGTTTTTATTTTAATTTTTTAAACATTTTATTTTTATTTATTTTTTATAAACTTTTACATTTTTAATTTTTATGTATTTATTCATTTTTATTAAATATTTTCATTTTTTACTTTACTTTTAGGGGCCTCGGGAAATGTTTGAGGATATATTAACCATACCATGTCCTCAATTATGTACAATACACTCACCGATCAATGATCGCTGAGTGTTTGTAGCCTGCTCTCCTCTCTGACACACGTTGTCACAGGAGGCTGAGTGAGCGGAGTCTGCTGGGGTAACAACGCACAGGTGACACTGACTCTGCTAGGATGACAATGCACATGTAACACCAGGGCCAGCCTTAGGCCTTTTTGTTATT
>NW_017308217.1:127454-161029 GCF_000935625.1 Nanorana parkeri | reverse complement strand
TTTTTATTATTATTATTTATTTATTTTTTACTGTTGGAGGGGCTTCGGGGGAATACTAGGGGTCCAAACAGACCACTGACATTTCCCTTTTAAAATAGAAAAGAAATTAAGGACAACAAGTCCTCAATTTCTTTTTCTGCAGCCTCAGCACTCAATAAATGGAAAGCACTCAGTACAGAGGCTTCCCATTCATTCAGACACTGCTGTCTGTACTTTACTATCAGCAGTTTCTGAATGGGGAGGAGCCTCTGCACTGAGAGCTTCTCCCCATTGAGGAAATCTTGAATGAACAGGATGTGATATAAATCCAGTGTTTATCCTTCTCACACGGAGGATCAGTAAGTATCATTGATATTTACCGATCCCCCGCTCTGCCACGCACAGAGCCGCTGTCATCCTGAAACTGACAGGATGACAGCGGCTACGATCTCCTCCCCGCTTGGCCATCCTGACAGCAGGCAGCATTTCCTCCTGCGCCACCCCAGCAAACAGCGGAACAGTGCCGAAGTGTGTGTCATGGGAGTGCTGTCATGTCGGATGGCCAGCGGTGAGGAGGAGAGAAGCCTCCCCGAGGACGAGCTGTGTTAGCCGCCTGGCGCCTTTATTGCCATGGCGCCCTGTGCGGCCGCACAGCTTGCACACCCCTAAGGCTGGCCCTGTGTAACACTGACGCCGATGGGGTGACAACACACAGGTAACACTGACACTGCTGGGGTGACACCGCACAAGAGACACTGACTTTGCTGGGGTGACACCGCACAAGATACACTGACTTTGCTGGGGTGACACTGCACAGGTAACACTGACAGTTCTGGAATGATACCACATCCCCCAAATCAACATTTTAAAAAGTCCTCCAGCATGTCTGCTCCACTCCTACCTTGCTCTTCAGTGCAGCCTGGTAGAAAAAACAAGCTCCGCACCCTATAAAAACCCTTCCTGCACATACACATGTTAAGTGGATGGATTTTGCTGTTTGCAGATAGGTTTTCAATTGCAATAATACTCAATAATGCTGAAAAACATTGCACAGACATCAAGAGCTCCCACCGTGTTTTCTGGGATCTGAGTATTAATAGGAAGGATTTTTTTTTTGCTAAGTCTTATATTTAATTCTATTAATTTGTGATCTGTTGCTGAGCGAGGCAGGGCAGAGTTGGATCGGCTCTGGCCTGCTCAAACAGGGCCATTTCAACTCACAGGAAATCCCAATAAGCTCATCAAAGGTTACATATTACAGCATAAATACCCTATTATGACAATATCAAAACAGATGTGATTGCATGATACTAAAAGGCATACAGCATTGGGGTCCGTTGAGCACCTAGGCTTAGCCTGGACCCTGGTTATCAATGGGAGCTGATTATTTTATCAACACCATCAAGACCTGCCACAGTCCCCATGACCTGGCATTGTTATAAAAATGGAGCAAATGGAGTGTAATTTGAAAATGGCACCCAGTTGGTGAAAAACAACATTTCAGGATAGAAATATATCAACTGCAAGGGAAAAGTATAATGCATTTTTTAAGGGAAAATATTTTATAATTGCCCCCTTAACAATTGCAGAGATATTAGCAACACAGGGAGAGCATTGTTTTCAAAGAGTAAGACAACTCTCATTTGTAAGAAAAACAGTAAAACAGAGATATGCACTTCCAAAGAATCTTCATACGTTAAAGCAACTTGTATTGTCATAACGAATACATACTGTGAAACAAAACTCCCATGGATATAACACCTTTCACGTGTTTCACCGATCTGGCTTAATTATAGAGGCGAAGCTACTTTCTACTAACATCAATTAAATACCAGCCTCTTCCAATTTACACAGGTGCAATTAGTGTCTTCTAATTCATTATGAATATATTAATATGCTGTTTACAAAAAAATTATTTCTCTCATCCACAATGGTGACAGAGGACACTGTCCAAACTACAATTGACAAAAAAATCTTCACCAAAGCAAAACCATAAATGGAGAATTGGATACATTATTATTATTATACAGGATTTATATAGTGCCAACAATTTGCTCAGCGCTTTACAAAATAGTTTACTACAAATACATAGAAATTATATTGTGTGTCTATTTATTTGTAATATTGTATGCAATTCTCTGGTTTATGATACCTTGAAATACCTTTTGGGTTTCTACTGCTATCCAGGGCTCTGTTAAGTTGCACATACACCTTGCGATTATCGTCCGGGAATCGAGCGCGATCGGGTTTTCATACAATAATCAGCCAGTTGATGAGAAGTGAACGATCACAATTACTGTACAACTAGCTGAATTTCCATCAGTCAAGCTGGAAAACTTTTTTTCGCGTCGTACAAAAATCGATGAATTAGTGGGGTTTTCGTACGAAACAAAATCGCAACATGAACACTGCACATGTGCAAATGGAAATCCATTCTGTCGATCAATGAAATTCGGTCAGTTAGTAATGCTAACAAATGATAATCAACATTGGTCTGTGCATGGTGGTGTGTTTGAGCGGAAATTGAACAACGATTTGATGAGGGCACAAAATAAATTGTACGATAAACGCAAGGTGTATGGCCAGCTTTAGAAAGATTGGCCTTCTTTTCCTGCCACAGTTACAGGACATAAGGCATGAGCAGCAACAAGGACAGACAAAGAGATTAACATTTGACAGGGGTTCTAGCCCTCTCCTACTCTAATAAAAAAAAAGAACAAAATAAAAACAAAACACATTTTCATTTCTGTACAAGTTGCTGTTATAGAGTTCCCCTCACTTCCTGTCTGGTAAAACATTGTCCACAGGGCAGGAAGTGAGGGTTGATCTCTCTTATAGTAGTAAAAACCTGACATTGGTTCAAGAAATTCCGAACTCTATCCAAAAACGAAGAAAAAATGTTTTAGCTGAACATAGACTTTATTATTTATAGCTAGTAAATAAAAGATCCTGTTAAATGCGAAACTTTACTTTTTGGATGCTGAATAATCAAACATTTTTTCACCATGCAGTTTGCAACATTCAAAATAACAAAAGTGGAAGATTGATTCTCCCTCTGAGAAGTTATTTATTCATGATCATGAAGTTTTCATGCATTATAAAATATAGGTTTTGATGTTGTAAAATACATGTTATTACAAGTCAAGTGCCAGGGGAGCAGCTTGCAGAGTCATACAGCTGAATAAACATGATCAGATTGTTACATGTATGAACCAATGCAGGACACCTATATAAGTCACACAGATGACATAATGGATACAGTGGAAGAACTCTGGTATAAAGTCTGAGATAAAAAGGCTGATTTAGTAAAGAAGTTGATTATCTTCATTGAACAAATTATACGAATATTCACTTTAATTGTCCAATCATGTGAAAAGCACATTTCTAATCTCTTTGAATACCCAATCATGTGCAAATGCTTTCCACATGATTGGATAATTGAAGTGAATATTCACACAATTTTATCGAAAGGTTCTCAAATTCTGTAATAAATTAGCCTCAAAGTTGTATATATTGTGTTAGAGCTATGTGATAATATTTCTGAGTTTTAAAATCATGTGCCTGATTATTGAAATGTAAAAAAAAAGGTAAAATTACATGCCACACTTTTTGCATGAGCTTGCTTCACATTTTGCAGGGTAGTAACATTTTAATTAATTATTTTAATTGTAATTCAGTGTTAGAATTAAAAAGTGACTGCAGACTATACAATGTTTTTAAGCAAATGTGAAGTTTTTCTTTAACCAGTTGACATCCGCGGTGTTAAACCCCCTTCTTGGACCCGCCGATCGCCTATATGTGAAACACCCGGTAACGGGTGTGTGCATTTAGCGGGTCTTTTCTGCCCGTGCGTGCCCGCTAGGGGGCGCGCGCGAGCAGAAAAAAATTGCCGTCTGGAGACGGCAACCCGCAGATGCTGCAGTGCCGTCCGTCCGTTTTTTTACTACGGGCGGACGGCAAGAGGTTAAAGTGTATGAATTGCCAAGACTTTTCCGTTTTCTATGGAGAATAAAAGGGTTAAAACAAGTTTATTGTTTAATCTGTCTGGGTACCACTGGCAAGATTTTCCTTAATTTTTCTGTCCTGGAGCCACAACTGGAAATGAGAGATTTCCCCAAGTGGTAATAATTATCTATGTTACAACATTGCCACTGGAACACTGAAAACATTGACGGCATTATCACTGAGGGTGGCAACTGGAATGGCCTCCAGAAGCCATCATTTTAGACTGAAAACGCAGAACACTCTTTTCTTTCTTGCAACCTTCAGTTTCAGTTGGGGGATGTTCAACTGAGATCTTAATAGAGTGCTGATTGTCACTTCAGATACGGTGGTAACAGGTAGGAATGAAATTTGGGTACAGGTAGAGCATAGGTTTTGTAAACCCACGTAATTTGTGGACCCAGAGAATTAGTGCATGATTTTGCTGCCACAGCAAATAACAATAATGCATGTTGGTTAGATAGCTTAGAAAGGCCAATAAGGGGGCATTTGGATAAGCTAGCCCCCTAACAAAAAAGTTGGGTTCCCAGCAGCCATATTGACAAAGCTAGACATGTGCAATTCGTTTCGTTCCGAATCGAAATTCGGACGACATTTCGGAAATTCGGACATTCGGATGCATCCGAATTCCGAATTCCAGATATAACGATTGCAAACAAATCTGAATTTCCTATTCCGAAATTCGTTAGCGGTAGTCTGCACGAATTTTCATTTGTTGGACGAAATTTCGTTGCAGCAAAATGACATTTGAGGGGAAACATTTTTTTCCCCCTCAAATGTCTTTGCTGCCACGAATGAACACACAAAAATAAACTTTCGTACAGACTACCGCTAACGAATTTCGTCCGAATCCTGAAACGAATTGACTTTCGCACCCGAATCCTGAAAAACAAAATAATGCAAAATCTGAATCAAAACGAAACAAAACAAATTTGTTGCTGGTGCACATGTCTAATGAAAGCATAGGAAGTGATATTTGTTTCAGCTATGGTATTTGGGATTTTAATTCTTTTGGTTTGTTGTTTTTGAAGTTTTACCTTATGTTGATAGGATATTTTTGTAAGTTTCAGGAACTCATTCACTTATTACTGTTCTTGAAGCTGCCATTTACTTGATATCAAGTATCTGAGCTGGTGTACCTGGTGCAAGAAAACTTTTTTACATTTTTTCATAGGGACATAATGGTGCCGAGGCCTAGGACTTCCTTCTTGCCTAAGATAGTACCCAGTTTGCATCACTGTTGCTGTCTGTGTTTGCAAATATATATTTTACACATACAGAACCACTGGCTCTCGCTGACCTTTTTTTTTACAAAAAGAAGAAGAAAAGGAAACCTAGTAAATGTATTTTTACCTTCAAATAACAGCAAATCTCTAGCTGAAGTTTTATTTCCTGTCAATCAGGTGTAAAGCTAGAAAGAAACTAAAGTTGTTATATTCAACTTCAACTAGCTCTATACACTTAGGACTTGAGGCAGATATGTGATGACGGTTTCCATATCAATGTTTTATAATGCAAACTTATTCATGAAAGGTGGGAAAACAGAGACTGGACAGGCATTATCAAATTATAATGTTTGTTTACTTTGTAAGTTAATAGAGTGTATGTCTGGGCAAAAAAAAAACACAGAACATGCACACCTACCCACGTTCTGTCCCCTAAAAATGGTGCAATAACAGAAAAATACCTGGGCATCTGCCAGAAATCCTGAAACCTCCCAACCCCCCATAGTGCGCTGACAACTTTGCCTGTGCTACAGGCATTAAGACACTGAACACAGGGGTGATTGGAAAATTTTCTTCTTACACTCCAAATATGTTAAAAGGCACAGTAAAAAACACTGCAGAGCTCTGTGGACGGGCTCTGGGAATAGCAGTGTACAAAATATTCTGCAGACTTCTTTCAGCCAGTTGTCAGGGCTATTAGCAGATGAGGAAGAGGAGGAAAAAGGAGCATTAGCAGTCAAGTTCGCAGTCATTTTGCAGACAAGTGACTGCAATGCACACTTTAAGAGTAGAAGAAAAGGGGGCTCATTAGGCCAAGGAAAAGTAAAACAGGTAAAGAAGACAATAAGAAATGCTTCCATCAAGTAAGATGCATGGCAGGATTAGATAAAAAAGAAAAGGTGGTGGTGCAAGAGGAGAAAGAGAAGCTGGAGGAAGAGGAGGCGTAGGTGAAGGGAAGGAAGGTGGTGGAGGAGGAGGAGAAAGAGGAGGTGAAGGAGTAATTACTATACTATAGCAATACTTGCCATCTCCTCCTTCCACAAGCAGCACCTCTGTCTTTCCTTTCAAGCCTGCCTTACATTTTTCTTTTGAAGGGTCCTTATTTGGGAAAGAGAGGGCAGCCTACGGCGGTAGGATTGTACAGTAAATTTTTGTTTATGCTTGCCATTTCCCCTGGCATTAGAATCTATCCCCTCCTTTTGCTAATTCCTACCCTTCCCCCTGCATTGTGGAAAGGTGGACAGCCTATGACTGTATGTTTTCCACCTGCAGCTATGCCTTCAGTGCCCACACTATAATGAAATACATAAATATTTTAGAAAAACATGGCTGCTTTTTGCCTAGGAGGAGGAAAAAACAAAAAATAGATAGTAGCTGGGTATCTCCCACTCTAGGCCACCCAGGCCAAGAACTCCCCCCTACATTATATGAGAGAGGTTGCACCACAAAGAGCTTGGACAAAGTGTTGATTAGACTGCTGGACATGGAGGTGATTATAATGTAGATTTATTTTGCTACTCCAGATGGCAGCTGATGCCCACTGTCATCTAAATATGTACTGTGCAATATGTGTTGCTATGTCTCTTAAATAATGCATTAGAATGATTATTTTAAGATAAAACCTGCCTTGTCTCTCCCACTTATATTGCAGCCTAACTAAGCTGCTTATATATTGCCCAGCCACTATACATTATTTGTGGCTATTGCCTCTCAGATAATTAGATAATACACTTTTTTTGCAAGATAAAACCTGCCTTGTCTCAATCTATTTGATACCTATTCAAGTGCTTTAATATTGCCCTGAAGCTAGCCAATTTCTACCAAACGCATACCTGAAGCTTATAATTTCCTCCACTGCAGGGGTTAATAAACGTTTTTCCCAGAGTTTTTCATTTTCTGTGAGGGATGAGCTTAAGGAGAAAGTAAAAGTACTTTTTTTGGGTGGAGGCCAGAAATGGCTTTCCAGAACAGATTAACTTTCAGGCATCACCTAAGGTTGAACAGAGAAGGAGATAGCCATACAAATTGGGGTAAGGAGTTCCATAACATAGGATAGGCTTTTGAGGTGAGCATGGGTGGCAACAAGGGAGCTAGAGCAGGAGGTCTTGGGAAGAGCAAAGAGGAAGGTTTGGGTGATACTTTGAGATGAGGTTGGTGATATACAGGTGAAACTCGAATAATTAGAATATCGTGCAAAAGTAATTGCAGTAAGTGCTGCAAAAGGGGCCCAAACCAAGTACTGAGTACATATGCATGCTTGTACTTTTCAGAGGTCCGATATTGTTCTATGTACAATCCTTGTTTTATTGATTGCATGTAATAATCTACTTTTTTGAGGTTGTGGATTTGGGGTTCTTGGGGTTTTCATGAGCTGTAAGCCATAATCATCACAATTATGACAAATCACGGCTTGAATTATCTTGCTTTGCATGTAATTAGTCTATCTCATATATTAGTTTCACCTTTTAAGTTGCATTAGTGAAATAAATGAACTTTGCACGATATTCTAATTATTCGAGTTTCACCTGTAGATGGGGGCAGAGTTGTGGTTGGCTTTGTATTTTTTTGTTAGTATTTTGAATTTAATTTGTTGGGCAAGTGAAAGTCAGTGGAAGGATTGGCAGATAGGGGAGGTAAACACTAAGCAGTTGGTTGAGTGGATGAGTCTAGTGGCAGCATTCATGATAGACTGAAGGGGGGATAGCCTGTGTAGAAGAAGGCCAATGAGGAACGAGTTGCAATAAGGAAGAAGAGACATAACAAGTGAGTGAATGAGTAGCTCAGTGGTATCCTTGATTAAGAAAAGGCATATTTTGTAAAAGGTATGAAGGTGAAGGCAGCAGTTTTGGACAGTGATTGGATGTAGGACTACTGTTTGATCTTCACTTGCTGTATAATTGCTCCAAATATTGATTCCTAAAGTAAAGAAGCCATTGAAAATTACCATTTGCATGATTTACAAGCTATAAAAAAGAATATTTAAATAACATAACTATTTCAGAAGTTAAATTACAAATGTGCTATTACATTAAATGCTTTGACTCATGCTGTGAGTTTCATGTGATTTCCCTCAGATTTGATTAAAAAATGCTTTATTATATTCAATCATAGCATGGTCACTATGGGATGAAAGATACATTATCATTATCTGCATTTCTTTTCGAATTCCTAAATACAAAGTTCCATCTGTAATGTAATACCTATGAAGGGATCAAATCTGTGTAAATTTAGCTTTTTCCATGCTTCCAGTGAGAAGCACTGACGTGATATCCAAGCATTTGCTTTGCAATATGAAAGATCACACTCTGCCACTTATGCTAACCAATTTATCTTGCTTTTTTATGTAAAATATGCAGTAATTTAATTATTACAAAATAGTAATCAACTTTGAGTCTGCCTCGACAGTAGCTCCCTAGTTGCACCTCTCCCCCTCTGGGTATGTATATGAAGAAAAAGCAAAAAATAGGGGTTTAAGAGAGGTATACAACCAATGCATGTGTATAAAAAAATGTAAACATTTATTGTATACATATTAAATAAAATAAATAAATAAATAACAATGAGCAATGAACAATTCATAAGAATACAGATAAAAAGCCCCTAATTAGCTGTAACATACAACAAGTGCCCAGGATATGCCTATCGTCAACCAGTTATAACTTAATTGATTATCCATTCATTGACATGATTATCATTAATTATTAATTGTTCATTGTTCATTTACTGATTGTAATACATTTTTCATTTGTTGGAAGACTGACATATCCGGGTCCCAACGCGTTTTGCACCGAGCTTCTTCAGGGGACCATGTGGGGCTAATCTAACAATAATAATAACAATTATACATCAATTGATTTAATTGCATCATTCAATTCATTAATAAAATATAACATAAATTAGAATGTTTAAGCAATCGGCACCACAGGTATGAGGCCCCCCGAAAGGTGGGTACCCCGTACTTACCAAACAACTAATGTCTGGAGGAGGACAGATATTTACGGATTAAGAAAAAAAGTGATGGCGGCCTGAATCAAACCAGCCCACTCAACTCTGTCCGAGACCATGCCAGGGACATCGAATCCTCTCTTAAACCCCTATTTTTTGCTTTTTCTTCATATATATACCCAGGGGGGGAGAGGTGCAACTAGGGAGCTACTGTCGAGACAGACTCAAAGTTGATTACTAGATTTCCCAAATGAAGATCTGGGGGTATCCACCTACCGGATCTTACCATTGTAGTTTGCCTCATTACACTGGCTCTGCCATACATCAGTGTTTGTAAAAAACGTATCACATGCATTTAAAGTACTAAAACTGTTCCAGATTAATATACTAGCAAGGATCATTAATGATGTTCAATTTGTGGAATTTTATCTCAATGGGTCAATGCCAAATGTACAGAAGAATTGCTCCAGTCAGGCAAACAGGGAATCAAAACTGAGCACCCTCTCTGTTCCAAAAGGGTGAGGTGTTTAATCACAAGCTTCTATATGAAGGCATATTTATGCATAAGATATGATTAATGTTGGATACATTGTAATGACTGTATATGTTTTTAAAAGTTTCTGTACTTTATTTAAAGCATGATGGAATCATTTAGCTGGTACTATATGGAACATAAACATGCTATTTATATATATTTTTTATATAAAAGATATGTGGGTTTAATTTTTTGCTATTCATATGTTTATGTGGTTTTTGCGATCTGCACCATGGGTGGGGACTCCGTATTATGTGGGTCACCTCTTGCGGAGATGGAGGTGCGGCCCTGCTGGTGACATATGGGCTCATCACCCCTATCCGCTACCAGTGGGGAGATTGTCGGGAACTGTCCACCTGAGGGAGGACCCTCGGGTCCCTCATTGTTTTGCGGTAGCCGCTCGACCTGTCAGATATGCCTGATCGGCGAGCGACTGGCTAGGGATGGCGCATTTGCGCCTGTCGGGCGCTTGCGCTGTATGAGCCCAGCACCGCTGATTGGCGTCATGCACACCTGAAGGCTACATAAGGGAGGGGGAGGGAGAGGGGAGAGGATGCGGCTGTTGTTTCATGAGTCATTCATCCACAAGACATTTCAATTTCCCCGTCTAAGGTATTATTAATTTTTGATCAGTTATATTAGGTTGGTATCCTCCCTGGCTCTTGATAGCAGTAGGGGGCGGTATAAAATAGAGCACAGAGTGGGGAAGTGAGATGGGATAGGGGCTAGCCCTTATTTGATTGATTTGATGCACATGCAATGGGTGATTCTCATTAGTCGTTAGTTCTCATAGTTGAGGTCTACCTATGATGCCAATTACAGGCCTCTCTCATCTTTTTAAGTGGGAGAACTTGCACAATTGGTGGCTGACTAAATACTTTTTTGCCCCACTGTATATATATAGACCTTTCACTGATAGGTATGGAGGTATTAGCAAGGATATCTATATCTATCTATATATCTATCTATATCTATATATATAAACAAGGAATATATTATTTTTCACTTATATTGAAATCTTTTTTCTAAAACGACACTACCACACTCCAGGCGTGTTCACTTAATGCTGGGGGAATGTGGATACCCCGAGATTTACATGGGTCTGTCTGTCACTAGGGCATTGTTCCTATCCAGACAAGCTCTTTAGGCTAATCACATATATTTTAACACTATGATCACAGTATTGACCTCTTTGGAGGTTTATGTTCACAATAACGTTAATGTTGCCAACAGGGTTTGAGAATTTGGTATGAAGTGGGGATTTTAGTTGAAGGGAATACCTATTAGCTTTGAGGATTAGTGGGATACCAATGTGAGAATAGTCTGTAGATATGGATTTTGTATTTTGATCTCTTACTTTATATAGATTTTAGCAACGCCTTGTATATATAGGTGGGATATCTTTATAATGGGGTGGAAGAATCCCATACTGATTTCCTTACCCCTGTAATTTGTTCTAAGCTAGGTGATAGGGGTCCTTTGCATCGTCATCGATGCCCCCTCTTCCTGTGGCCCCGATGTCCCTGGCATGGTCTCGGACAGAGTTGAGTGGGCTGGTTTGATTCAGGCCGCCATCACTTTCTCTTAATCCGTAAATATCTGTCCTCCTCCAGACATTAGTTGTTTGGTATGTACGGGGGGCCTCATACCTGTGGTGCCGATTGCTTAAACATTCTAATTTATGTTATATTTTATTAATGAATTGAATGATGCAATTAAATGAATTGATGTATAATTGTTATTATTATTGTTAGATTAGCCCCCCATGGTCCCCTGAAGAAGCTCGGTGCGAAACGTGTTGGGACCCGGATAATCATGTCAATAAATGGATAATCAATTAAGTTATAACTGGTTGACGATAGGCATATCCTTGGCACTTGTTGCATGTTACAGCTAATTGGTGGCTTTTTATCTGTATTCTTATGAATTGTTCATTGCTCATGAATTGTTATTTATTTCTTTATTTTATTTAATATGTATACAATAAATGTTTACATTTTTTTATACACATGCATTGGTTGTATACCTCTCTTAAACCCCTATTTTTTGCTTTTTCTTCATAATTATTATAAAATCTCTTGTAACCGATATGTTTTTTCCTCTTATCATTGCCTGAGAAAACTGTCTATCTACACATAGCATTGATATCACACTTAAACATGTTAATTTCCTATTTGCACTAATTGTTCAACTTCATTGTTTGTATTATACATTTTTTTAAATTTGCGTTATTAAAATGGAGTTTTGAGGATGACATGAAAACATTTTTTGTATCGTATGTAAGATTTTTATTGCTGTTTATCTCCCTGTTTGGGAAAGATGCAAGGTAAAAGGTTTACTTCAATAAAAGTTCCTATAGTAGCTAACACTCACCTCACTCTCCCTTTGCTCCCCACCAATTCCTGTCTTCTCTAAGCTCCAAGTTATTGTTCTGGACCTGATCAAGACTTTGGACTGGATTAAAGTTCCGTACTTATATCTGCCGCCTGGCCTGATTCAATACAGAGTGTACACTCAGAGTGAAGGAACCACGCTGACACAAAAGTTCAGAGTAAGATACTTCTGCTTTATTGTTCCGCTTAACATAGTCTTATACAGGCAGCTGAACGTGTATGTTTAAACGTAGAATTGCAAAAGCATTCTAGCTTATAATTGGTTAGATCCATTCATGCATAACTTCCTTCCAGGATGTTTAAGTCTTTCGTCTTGGGTGTTGTCTTGAAGAGGAGGTGCCATCTTGGTTTCTTGTACTTCTTACACAGTGGGAGGGGGTGCTTAAGCAGCAATTTTGAGTAAGGTAAACGAGCAATAGCAAAATAACATATATATTACAATTGATCTATTGAAATAGGCATTTTGTCATAATCATACTCAACCACATCCATTACAGTATGAGTTTGAAATTACACAGGGCAGACTACTCTCTGTTGTGCTAGATTACCTATTGCTTTATATCTCATTCCCATCTTTATTGCGTGAGTTGTGAGTTCAATACCTTTGCTCTGTTTAGCAATTTCAAGTAGCTATGCATAAGACGGAGGCATTTCATGTTTCTATTCCTTCACATTTGCAGCAAGAACCCAGTCAAGCTTTTCCCTCTTCTTGGCAACACAGGGGTCTTAAATATATAAGGGTCTACCCCCCCCCGTGTTAGCCTCTTATATTATCTTAATTATAAGCCGCTTACACAACACACGCTGCCTTATACTGTATAGCCTAAGCCACACGAAGCAAGCCGATGTACGGCTGATTTCAGCCGATATAAGGCTGAAATCAGCCGTACCAGCCTGAAGTGAATAGCCGAACAGTGTTCGGCTCACTTCACTTCTGATCGGTCATTCACTCGGCTGCCCTCGGCAGCTTTGTGAATAGACCCCTATGACTTCATTGCATCCCACCCCTTTGTTACGTCAAGCTGCGGACAGGGAATTCCACGTCTGCCGCCTTCAATGTTCAGAAGGAGCTCCTTCTGGGTTCAGGGAGCTCAAATTCCAAACAAGTTCGGTCCGAATCTGACCTCATCCATACCGCTAGTCAACACTTTCAATATGCATCATATAGGAACTTGCTGAGATGCACATCAGTTGTGAGAATGAATCTTATTAAACAATTTAGTTTATTTCTTAAATTAGGAGTAGAGACTGTAAACTTAGTTAATGGGGTGAAGCTGTGTTCACTCTGAATACCCCATCATGTGCAAATGAAATTTAAAAAAAATATTTTTCTTGCACTTGATCAGTTGATTGAAGCGAACACAGTTTCACCGTATTTACTAAGTAAGCCTTTGCTTTGCTATTTAAACAATCACTTGTCCTATAGTAAATGAACCCCAAAGTGTTTTCTCTTGTTTATGCATTTGTTTGAATATTTATGACAACGCATCTGTTGTGAGCAAGTCCTGAGTCTCTATAGAGTGTCAGTGCAAGGAAAGCAGAAAAGGAAGCAATTCCAGGTAGAGGGGAAATAAAATAGTGATTTCATGAGAAATTAAGGCTTTCAATATCATTTATAGGAGAAACTAACAATTCCACACCTAAGCGATATTTATGTTTTTGAAGTGAAGCAACCTGATAAGAAAATTATCATAATGGATACATTTAAAATAGGTTCTTGTCATAGTCATATAAATAAACTGTAATAAATATGTTTAACTGAACTTTTGCTTAATTGCACACATATTCCAATCAGCAATAAAAACGGGATAGTTTATTTGAATAAACTATTCGCAAGGTATTTAATCACGGTGACTAATTAATACTTAACAGAAAGCTGGAGCAGTACATGAAAAGAAAATAAGCTGTAAAAGAAGGAGCACAGCTGATAAGTTCTTCATTTTAAGTTCCAAAAGTTATTTTTGTGCTATCAACTTTACAGGAGATAATATCTGGTCAAAGAGATGTATTTCTAAAGCAAAGCTTTAAAATAGGAGACTGCTAACAGGTTACACAAGGAAATGTTATATAGGAAACATCATCTTGGATAATTGGCTATTTTGTAATTCTCTCCAAATGTTATAATCCACATCCTCAGTATTTCTAGCACTACCTGTCATATAAGGTCATGCTTACAGGATATTATTTTCTAACTGGCACCTTCTTTATATCCATGAATAATGACTCTCTTATAGTGGTAATGAATCTTCTGTGGTACAAGTCAGCCTTTCCTCTAAAAAAAAGTTGCAATCTTGTTTGCCTGGGAACGTGGAAATCTCTTAATTAAATCACCACCCTGATACAACTAAAGATGAAGATGATATACTGATAATTCCTTGGCAAAAAAGCTCAGTCTACTACAATGAAACTAATTTTGTGTGCCCACGGAAACGAACCTGAGAAAGTAAAGCTTTTTCCTTTAAAAAGGCGTAACAAATCTTATTTCTAGGTTAACCATCTGATGATGGTTCTGGTATGGGGCCCCTCTGTGCAGAATAGCACATAGAGGGCTATAGGCGGGTCTGAATGGACTGGAAACAGTTGGAAAGAGGAAAGCTACTGAGATGCTTTAGAGCAGCAGCTGTGAGTTGGCAGTGCAGAAAGCAGCAGATGAAGTGAAGTGTGGAGCTGTGTGATAGCTGGCTCTCTTTGATGTTTTGAGACAAGAGGAGAGTCATGATCAAGGTTTGAGTACAAAAAGTGATTTTTGTATTACCACGAGTTAAAGTTTTTTCACTATTAGTCAAAAGGGCAGAAGGCACCTGAAAATCCCATCATCTGGGGCAGTGCCCTCCGAAGTGTGGACAACTAGCTTTAATACCGTGTAGGTGCTCTAAACCATTTTACACCTGAAATGGCATTTGAGGACAACTTGCACCCCTCATCCTGTTCCAGTTAGAGACTAAGGGATTGATTTAGAAGGCAAAGGCAAATAGATTGTTTCTTTACAAGGGAATTTTCCCTTTGCATGGGATTTTTCCCCTAGCAAAGTGAATGAAAGGACGCTCTGCTGACTTCCATCATACAATCATGTGCAAGCAAAATAAACAATTACGCTTTTCGATTTTCACTTAGCCTTTTGCTGACTTCCATCATACAATCATGTGCAAGCAAAAATACAGTTTTTTATTTTCCTTGCACATGATTGGTTATTTTTTGCAAAGTAATTTCACCACATTCACTAACTGAAGGGAAAAGCTGTGTACAAGGTTTAGTTCTTGTGAATAACTCTGTTCCAGTGCATTCTACATGCATGAATGGTCTTCATTTATGCTGCTTCCCTGAAAACCTGTTTCACCCATGTATTTGTATAACAGTATCTGTCCCCCTTTTTTTTATAGTGTTTGCATTTTCCGTGCGGCAGACAACACGGCACAAAAACGATAAAATCTTTTCAACTGCACAGATTCTGCTTGCTTGTGGCTATTACTATTAGTGCCGTGCTGTGCCTTAAGTGCTGGGTGATGCATCCCCCAGCCCGCCAAAGCTCCACACCGTCCTACCGAAGCTCAGCCCTGTCCCACTGAAGCTCTGTCGCCATCCCGCCGAAGCCCCACCCCCAGCTCGGTAACCAAGCTGTGTGGGGAGGAGGAAGAGAGGAGACAGGGAGGAGCCTCCCTGTCCCTCACTTGCTCGTCACTGGTGAGACATCGAGATTGATGTCCTCACTGTTTTTTTTTTTTTTATTGGACAGCTTGGACCAATGGCGCTTTGTCATTGGTCCAAGCCATCCACAGAGCTCATGTCTCTAACACAGAGTAGAGGCTGTGACAGCTCTTGCCTCACCAATTCGGCCGTACGAATACGCGTGGAACTGTTTTAAACATTAAAAATTATAAAAATTATTTTAAAAAAAGGCCGAATACACGCGGACAAGCCCTCCTGTGTGAATGAAGCCTAAGCGTCCTTTCTGAGGTTAACCAGTACAAAAGGACTACGGTGCAGAGCACAACATGTGCAATGTACCATCCAGTGCAGTCAACAAGCTTACTGACAAAATAGCTTTACATAATAACAAATTCACATGAATAAAAGCCTATTTTGGGGCTACAAAGAACATATAAGACATACAATGTAACAAAATTCATATATATAACCATCATGTCTTTG
The DNA here is from genome assembly GCF_000935625.1 of Nanorana parkeri. Lineage (NCBI taxonomy): Eukaryota > Metazoa > Chordata > Amphibia > Anura > Dicroglossidae > Nanorana > Nanorana parkeri. The sequence continues at coordinate 144,800 of NW_017308217.1, read as the reverse complement.
AATTCTGACCTTAGTGGTTTGGATGGGTTTAAGGTCTCATGGAAAGAAAGGTGTGCATGGTGTGTGAAACACATGCATTGATTTTCAGCCACTCGTCTATCAGAGACATTTTCCAACTTGCTGTGCTAGCTTTCTAGCTTGTAGGTTTTGGGTATTGATGTGCTCAACGGTCGACAATTTCCTCACCATTCACTGTTACTGATGAGACATCAGCTTTAGTGTGTTTAAGTCTGATTGAAATGGAAAATGCAGCATTTTCTTTCTCCACCATCCTCATCAAATATCTCTATAGTTAATAAACCTCATTTACAGAGGGGACTCCATGCTAACCCCAGCAGCTTATATTTACTAGCCTCCCTGTAGTAGGATAACTTGTCAGCTTGTTACCATGATGATCCATCTAATCAGAGAATGCCAAGTAAGCATTATTTTTTAGTTATGATAAATTAAAGCTGCCCAGTATCAGATTTATTTTTCATGATAAGTTCATGTATGTTAAGTAATGTATATGCGTAGCAATTACTGGTAATAATTATCTTTCACAAAGTTTACAGTATCCTGACGATGCCTTCATCTGTTTTTTTTCTCCAGAAAGACGGTGCCCTCAATATTTAGACCTCCAGGGTCAGCATCTACTTCATACACTTAGATTCTGGCTCAGAAATAACACAACAATGTTTATCCTGGTGCCTGTACTGTCTGATACAAATCAGCCTCTGCTTCTGCCTCTCACCTTGTGACCTCAAAGTTACAATGTTGCATTCTTATCATTGGAGGCGAGGGGACTGAGGAAATGTTTCCTCCTGCCTGCAGCAGACTGATGAAATCATCTCATTCAAGGCAAAATCACTCAAATGGAGCTGAAGGACTGGTCATTAAAGAGTAAAGATATAGAGGGTAATCTATCAAAACTGGAGCAGACAAAATCTGGAGCAGCTGCGCACGGCAACCAATCAGCTTCTCTCTTTCATTTTCAAATCTTAAATGAACAAACTGAAGAAAGACGCTGATTGGTTGCCATGGGTGACTGTTCCAGATTTTGTCAGCTCCAATTTTGATCAATTCCCTTGTTCTGCTCGGTCCCTCAGAGGGACCGAGCAGTACAGAAAAATAGTTTAAAAAGTAAAACTAAAGTAAATAGAAAACGATTGTGCGGAGCTAGCAGTGACAGCTAGCTCCGCCCAATAGTTTTCTATTGTCTGGCAGCTCTGCTGCCGTAAAAAACAAAACTCTCCCGGGCGCTCTGGGAGCCTCCCCCTCCCGGCTGCCCAGGAGAGAAAAACACTGATGTTTTTTTTTTTTTTTCTTTATTCTGACACGGAGCCGTGTCAGAAAAGAAAAAATATATATATTTTTTTTGCCCATTGGAATGCATTGCTAGATTGCTATTGCAAATTGATGTACGGCCTATAGTGAATAGACCGTACAGCACCCCTTCGGTTCTACTGGGGCCGAAGCTAGTCGAAGGATTGGCCGAAGCTACGGCTAGATCCTTCGGCAGCTTCGTGAATAGACCCCATAGTATTTTTTTTAAGCAACAAACTCCATAACACCAATGCCCATGTACAAGCTATATCATTATATTGAACAATACTTTGCCAACTAATTTGTTCCTTAGTAAAAGGCAATAACCGAAAATATAGTTTATCCTCTCGGCTCTCCTACTTCCCTGACTAAATGCAAAAAATGTATGTTTAAAGTTTTTATTGTTACCACTTATTTTATACATCATTTGTTTCAATTTTGTTTAATTTTAAATATTGCATGTACTTATCTTGCTTGTAAAAAATGGTTTAGTAAACCATTTCAGTGAGAGAGTGTGCCATTTATATGGCTGCATCGCTTGTCTATTTGACTTTGACAGTTTGCTGTGTAATGTTTAAGCAATATAGATTACTACACTGCTCCAAATCCAATTGTATTAGTTGTGCTCTAACACATACTCAATTTGAGAACAGCAGGCTATTCAATATAATTTAGCAAGTGTGAATGCTGCATAGAATGTGCAAATAGTGCAATTTATTCTATTTTGAAATAATAAATGAATGTTATTTAGAATTTCTGCCAGCAACAAGCTAAATGTTTTACTCAGAAATCTCATGCTAGATAGTACTTTATGTTATAAAAAAATAAGCAGTAACCCCCAATAATCATTATTTATTACATGCATAACAAAAGATGATAATGTACAATGGAACCATTCATGATTTCCTTAAAGGGAATGTATGATGCTTTCCTTTTAATATCTTTAATAGACTCAGGACTAATACAATATAAACAAGTTAAGTCTGAAAATGTTTTGCAATATGAAATATCACATATGTATATTTCCTATTTATAACATGCATTTAGCAAGTGAACCTCTAATTTTCTTCAAGATAACCTTTTCTTTTACAAAATATTTATATAAAAAACAGTATAATACTATATAATAACCATGAAACACAATAGGAGTTACAAGGTGAAAACAATGCAGACAAAGCATAGTAGAAACAATTCACATACCACAATACCTTAAAGTTATTAAGCAAAGTTAGTCAGTATACAGTATGTACTATGATCATTTCAATAAAGTCAGCAAGTAACATAATGGAATGAGTCATACGTTCCTATATGTGACAAACAAAGAGGACACAGCTGCTTAAAATCAAAGAAGCCACACAAAGAGAACTGCAAAGTCCGACGTAACAACAAAATACATTTATATATAATCATGTTTGCACTAATTTCTCACTCTTCTAAAAAAATCATTTTGATTTAATTTAGAGCTAGTTCACTAATTATACTAAAGATATCCAAACATTGAGAGGTCTATTCACTAAGCTGCCGTAGGCAGCCGAGTGAATAAACGACCCGAAGTGAAGTGAGCCGAACGCTGTTCGTCTATTCACTTCAGGCTTGAACGGCTGATTCCAGCTGTATATGGGCTGAAATCAGCCCTACAGCAGCTTGCTTTGTGCGGCTTCGGGTCGGCCGAACATGCTCAGCATGTTCGGCCGACCTGAAGGGCAGAAGGAGTTCGACTCAGCCGATCCAACATCTGGATCGACTAAGCCGAACCACCGGCAGGCTACTCGCTGCAGTTCGGCCTATTCTCATAGATGCCGAACAGAAGTGAGTGAACAGCCGAAGGCCGCCGAGCGGCATTCGGCTCGGCACCTCCGTGGTACCGAGCAGAATAGAAAAACAGTTAACAATGTAGTAAAAATAAAATAGAAAACGATTGGGCAAAGCTAGCAGTGACCGCTAGCTCCACCCAACTGTTTTCTATTGGGGACTAGAGGGGACCTGATGGAGAACTTCAGGTCCCCACTGCTGATTGACAGCAGCAGTTGGCAGGTGCAATAGCTAGTTTGTTATTGGCTATTGCAAATCGAAATAGCCAATAGGAATCTATCTATGCATTCCTATGGTGATTTTTTTTTCTTCTGACGGCAGCCAACGGCTCCGATGTCAGAAGAAAAAAAAAAAACAGAGCAGGGAAAGGTTTACTCTGCTCGATTGAGTTTACTCTGCTTTCTGGGAGAAAGTGTTTCTCTCCCGGGTGGCCGGGAGCTGCTATCTAATAGCAGGGTACTCCCGGAGCATTTGGGAGAGTTGGGCTGTCTGGAGATCAGTGTCCCTGGTTACCTGGTAACCAGGGACACTGATCTGTCTGTGCAAGTGGCCGGCGCCAGCCGTGAGATGACGGCTGGCTCCGTCTAGCAGTCAGTAGCACACCTGGTTGTAGGTTCACTAGGTCTCTGGCATGCTAATCTGAATGGGAATAAGGTGACTAGCATACAGAAGGTTTACTATAGAGAGGATATTCAATTTTGAAATTGGATTTGATCCCCAGCAATATTTTGTATAGTTAATAGGTCTAAATAAGGAAGTTTATATATTGAAAGTCTCCTGTCATCAGCGGATATTAGAAGCCCACTGAATAAGTGATAAGCGTATTGGGTCTACCAGTGTCCTCTCCTTCTGTGGTTCCAGTGTCCCTGGCACGGGGGGGACTGGAATGTGGTTGGAGGCTTGACCTCCTTTTCTCGTTCCTCCCCTGAGGATCCCTGCAGTCTCTCTCCTTGACATGCGGTGTCTTGGTAAGTAGTGGGTCCCTACTATGCTGGGTAGCTTTATGTCCGTTGGATGGCTGCCACAGATATTGGTTTCATGAATTGATTCAAATGAGTGTTATAAATCTTTTTATTTATTGTGGATCAAAATGTAATTGTATGTTATTGTCACTAGATCAATTACCTCCAATCCCCTGAGGAAGCGATTAGCAAAACACGTTGGGACGTATGCCTGATACACAAGTCGGCCAGAATACCACAGTGTGGGATGATTGTTAACCTCCTAAGATAATTTATGGATATGTAAATATATATATTTGAATGTGGTTATACATTTTTCTGGCGGCGTATGCAGGATAATATGGGGATACATGTTTTTATGGCAACTAATGTTTTATGGATATCATGTGAGAATATGCAATAATAAATATTTTTGTGATTTTACTTGTGCAGTGGTTATGACATCTCATTAAACCCCAAATTCTTCTTGCTATATAACTGCAAAGTCCAAAAAAGAATGATAAGAAGAGTAGTAGAGGAGAAAAAAGAAGAAAAGAGATGAAAGGAGTGAAAGAGAAGTGGGAGGAAACAGAAAAAAGAAAGAAAACGGGAGTAAATAGTATGATCCACCAAGGGTGCCACTTAGCTACAGAAAAATACATTTGCATGAGATCATGGTTCAGGACAGAGAAGTGCAGGTACTCTATGCAGGGTGAACAGACTCAAAGGAATTTTCCATAACAGTCATTAAAAATTGCTGTGAACTTTATTAATCATAGCAACTGTGTTAATGTGAAGAGTAGGTTCTTTCTAAGATCTCGCTACAGTCTGGCGAGAAATACAAAATTGGAAATCTTTGCTTCTGTGTTCAAAATGTTCTCCCATGGATTCCAGAGAAGGTTGTAATGTAGGAGAGTTCTAAGTAGATTATTTACTCTAATCCACAACTTCTGCCCGCTTGTAAAAATGTGCAAAAAGTGCATTCAAAACCATGTGTAGAAACGCGCAAAAATGCTGTCGCCTGGGTGTTCACACCATGTCCGGACCAGATCTGGAGCACATGTGCATTTTTGCCACTATTTGCAGCTATTTTGCCACGATTGTGTGCGTTCCAGTGTGTTTGCATGCGTTTCGGATGCGTTTACATTCCTGTGCATTCCGGACCAGAGAAAATGAGACAGGCAGTTTTTTTTTTTGTCTGGACCAGAACGGACTGCGCTGGTGTGAACAGAGCCCAGAAATACCATAGGGATACATTTGTTATACACAATAATACAACCCACACACACACAGAAATACACCTATACACAATAATACTGGCTGGCGCTTACAGAAGCAGTTATGTGGTCTGCATCTGACAGAGATGCAGACCCTGTAGCTGCTCTCACAAATCAGGTACACGGTCTGTGACCATGTGCCTGACTTTTCAGCTGGCTGCAAACCACATGGTACCGTTTCGTGGGCCGAAATTGGCTCACGGTCTGGTACTTTGAGACCCCTGGTTTAAATACCTTTTCTGCACTGCCACGGCAAGGTAAGAGTAAAGATGGGTATACGCGGTTATATTTTTTTCTGTTCAGCCTGCGGGTTGAACCAAGAAAATGTAACGGATTTCTACATCAATGCTTACAAGCGTGGATGGACAAAGCCCAACCAGTCGCTGTCAAAATACCTGAACGAAGCTTGCAGCTGATTGGCTGTAAGCTCCATTCCACCAAGAATTTCCCAACTGCTCCTTCGATCAGCTGATCGAGGGATGCCCGCCAGAAAGGTTCTGACAGGGACACTAACTGTGCAAATTTAGGCCAGTTCATCAAGAACCGGATGAAATTTGCACAATGTATAGCCTATACACCCAACCAATTCAAGCATTTATTTATTTATGGTCATTTGTGTAAAATGTGTGTGTTTATTTAGTAATCCTTCCTTTTAACTACTAGAAAAAACAATAGCCTCTACACTGTACATCCGTACACACTGTAGGTCCAGTCAGGGAGATATGTTTTGAGCAATCTGAGTAACTATGGTCATATTTCTTACAGGCAATGATAGACATGCGAAAGGCCAGCCATATATAAAACAGTAACAGTAGGTAGGTGCATGCTTTGTTTGGTTTTACTGCGCACAGTTTTACAATCTTGGACAGAACGTAATTAATTCCCATGCCTCATAAACTCCTAATGAGGTGATGGTGGCACAATCTATATAACTATTCAAATAGTCAGTATGTTATTCCCAAGATGCTATAAAGGTGTTTATTTTGTCTTAAAGCCTGCCCCCCCCTCCCCCCCAACGAAGAAAGGATTAAGTTGTTCTGTACACAAGTAGCAAAAACTTTGAATCATTAACATAAAATCCCTAGGTAATCAAAGTGTAATTCCTTCACTTCACCTACAAAGGATGTTCACTAATTAAATAATATTGCTATGGGATTAACTCAAGTCTCAAAGTCAACATTGCTCTCCGATCCACTTCATTGTGTTTCTTATCATTAGCATTAATCTAAATGATGTGGACTGAATTGTTTCAATAATGCAAGAATTAAAATCATGCATAATTTTAGTTTCTCTGAGCAGGAAGTTTGTTTATGTAGATTTCAATTATAAATTTACCCAGCGTGCTATTTTTCATTAGAAGTTTTTTTTCAGTTTCACTGCCTAAAAGAATTGAATTATAACACTTCTTCCAACTGTCAGAGTAATTGTACACACCTACTGTATATGGGTTCTATATACATAAAATATCAAATTTGGTGACTTAGAGGGAAACTTTTATGGTTTGAAGTCAGTTTTAGTAAAGCGGACCTTTACCCATATCTATACAATGACAACAAACACACCTTTAGAAATATTTAGTAATGACAACCTACAAACACATACTTCTAGATAATTTCAGACTTGTATTCTTTGCATACCTTATTTCACTTTTTCTCCATATTATTCTCACAGAGGCCATTTTTACTAAGGGCAGATTAATATATCTCCCTTTACTTCCTGGAACTCTGGCACATGTGACTGGACATGTGACCATGCACATCATCTCAAGGGAAAAAAAATGCCCTTCCATGAGATCTCACAAGATTTTGCAGTTCCCAGAGGAGATTTTCCAGGAGGGCACTGGTGATGTAACCTTCCCAGGATGCATCTCTTTTTAGGCATGGGTTGCATCACCAATGCCTAAGAGGACCACGAAGTGGAAGAACAGTAATTGTAAGCAAAAGAAAAATGTTTATTTAACTAATGAATATAAGATGAATGCTGTATAAATCACTGACACTTCACTCCACTGACACCAGTTAGCTTTCACTACACTGCACTTTAATACACTACACTACACTATACTAACAGAAACACTCTCTATTTAACTCCAGCAACACACTACATAAGGCTGCCATGTAAGCATCCTTATATAGTGTGGGGCTGGGACTTAGCTGTGAGCCATGATTGGGCAAAGTCATCCTTATTTTGCCCAATCATGGCTCATACAGAGCCCTGTGCCCTGATTGGGCAAAGTCTTGCACCTGACCTGTGGTCAGGTGCATTGCTTTACCCAATCAGGGCTCTCCAATGCATACAGTGCATTGCAGGGCACTCAGTGGGAGAATAGCCCCCTGAGCGCCCTGACAGTTCAAGTGTTCGCCGAACACACGAACTGCCGATGTTCGAGTCGAACTCACTCAACAGTCTTTTCATTGTCTAATCACAGGCAGGGGGAGAAATAAGACCGGTAAGTGTTACTTAATTGCAGCAGAGGAAAACCAAGTCTCATTTTCTGCTAGACATGGCATTGTGGTGCATCAGTACTGTCTAAAGCTTAGGAATGGATGGACGAAAATACGAATTCTTTGGCAGGTAAAACAGCCATACATTATATGTATTGCATCTGTGTAATCAGCTATTTGCCTGGAGTGAAGCTTTAAATAATGGTGTTTAAAAAAATAATTTGGCATTTAGACATGCAAGCGCTCTAATGTCTAAGGCCATTGCGGTGTATTGAGGGTGAAACAACTATTGGAATGTGTATCAATTATTATGGCAATGATTATTTGAGTAAAGATAGATTTTGCTTTTATGGAATTAATTTGGTCTTAGCATTTTTATATAGAAATTGTACTTTTTGACCTTTTCTAGTAGTAAATGCTTGTAAAAGTCTCTGAAGTATAATGGCAAGGAGAGGAACTGCAGGTTGCTTAGAGTAATTAATTGCTACATTATCTTGAAATGGCACACATTGCAGGATAACTGGTTTCACAGACAATTAATTTTGATAGCATGTTAATGTATTTTTAATATAATTTCACACTTTCAACAAAATAGGTTGTGCTATTAAATTATTAAGTTATGACTTTCGATCCTGCAACAGAAACAAATGTACTTAGTCTTATGAATACATTTGTATCCAAATTGCTATCCTTGTTACTTTAAAAAGAGTTGTGGGGTTATTTAAAAGAGAACTAAAGTTAAACCTTTTTTTGGCTTTACTCCTCTATCGAGTTGAAGAAGGACATTTACTAAGGTACTCTTGTGACCCAAAGTCAGCATCTAGCAGGCTACTGCCAGCTCCGCGCTGCAGCTGGGAAAGATGCTGACAATATTGTCGGGATTGACCCCGCTGCCTGATTTACAGCTGACTTTCCCTCTCTATAACTAAATACAGCTATGCCCGCCCCCTCCCCTGCCTGTCCCACCAGTCAGCGCAGGAGGAACAGAGAAGGAAGGGAGGAATCCAGTGGCATCACAAGGGGAGTGCAAACCGCACCAGGTGACACCTTTAGAGAGGATGACACCAAAATGACGGAAGCTTACTAGTTATGGTAGATGTGGTGGCTGCATTAGTTTTGCTTATTTAGACTTTTTTTTTACCAGGTTATCCTGTCAGCAACACACTTCCTGTTCTAGGGCAACAGCACTCACACTTGCTGTACTGTATGTATGGAGGAGCAGTGTTGTCACCGTAGGACAGAAAGCATCTCCATAACATGGGGAGTGTTCTGTAGTTCACACAACATTGCTTTTGATAACATTGCAAAGTGCACACAAAACTACAAATCCACATTTCTGGCAGGATCAGCAGATATTGTTTGCGAACAAATGCATTTTTTGTATATCATTGATTTGATATAAAATGTACCAACATTTGACTGACATTCACTTATTTTTGTACCAAAACATGATTTTCCACATTGGTTCAACTTTCAGCACTATGAAAAGCAATTGTCAGCATATGAATTAATAGACTCCTGTTATTTAAAGAGGAACTTTATCCATATCTCTAAAATAACAACAAACACAACTTTAGAAAAGTTTAGTAATGACGATCTACAAACACACACTAGATAATTGAAGACTTTGTATTCTTTGCATACCTTGCTTCTGATTTCTTTCCCAGTCTTCTGACAGTGGCCATTTTTGCTAACAGCAGATTACTAGATATCCCTTTACTTCCTGGAACTCTAGTACATGTGACTAGAACATGTGACCATGCACATCATCTCATGGGAGGAGATGGCCTTTTCCTTAAATCGCATGAGATTACAGATGAGATTTTCCAGCAATGCTCTGCTGATGTAACCTTCCCACAATGCAACGCTTGGGCACATGACATCAATTGTGCCAGAAGTGGACCAAGAAGTAGATGAACTCTATTTGTAAGTAAATGTAAAACATGTTAAGTGATGAATGTACGATGATTTTAAATCAGCACGCAGAGCTGGGTGCTAATGTGATGTTTAGTGAAAGGGGGGTAAAGGTCCACTTTAGCAAGATATACACATAAATGATTCCCTCAATGATTCACCCAAAAGTGAATAATAGAATATTACTGTACTATGAAGATTTGCCATGGCAAGATTTGATCAAACAAAATTCACTAAGCATTATTGGAATAGTAAATAGAAATAATCTTATTAGAAAATCCCGGGTGGGGGGTGTGGTTTGCGCATGGCGGCGAGTAGACGTGCCTAACCCGAGCTCTGTCTCTCACCCCGAGCAATCTTGCTGTTACCCACCTTTCCAAAGTGCCCTTCGGTCAGCCACCTCACCTCCATATCATGCGGAAGAAGCAGAAGTCTCGCCGGTCCGCCGCAACCCCAAAAACCGGCACCATCACACGCCTCTGGACACCGGAAGACTTCTCTCCGGCCGTTGAGATGAGATGCACGTCGGGAGGCCCAGAGGCTGCTATGGAGTTGCCGCCTTCTATCTCGTGCCCGTCTGAGGGCTCCCGCTCCCCTGCCCTATCTGCGGCTTCAACGGACTTTGATCGGGGCTCCGGGATGTCTATAGCCACGCTGGTTAAAACTCTCCCCAGCAAGTCAGACCTAGCGGGGATGTTTTCCCGCCTCGAGCGCTCTCTCTAGTCTGAGATCTCCTCTGTGAGGGCCGAGATGTTGTACGCCATGCGGCGGGTGGAGGAAGTGGAGAGCCGACTGGATGCTCATGCCCTGGCCATCAAGGAACTGCAGACACACGGTGAGCATACCCATACAGCTATACGCTCAGCTTTCTATAAGCTCGAAGACCAGGAAAATAGGAGCAGGCGCAACAATCTGCGGATTAGAGGTCTGCCCGAGGCCACCCATGATGGGGATCTGGCTGATACGTTGCGTGGCATTTTGAATGGCATACTGGGAAGAGCTCCCACCTCAACCTTGCTATTTGATTTAGCCCATAGGGCCCTGAGACCGCGCTCTGGAGCAGGGGAGGCCCCCAGGGATGTCATAGTTCGCCTTCACTATTTTACTGATAAGGCCCTGATTATGGACCGCCTTAGAGGTACCACTGAGGTTGACTTCGATGGGGCTAAACTTTGCATTTTCCCTGAGCTCGCATTCGAGACCTTGTCCAGGAGACGTGCCCTGAAACCGCTCCTACAGCTGCTACGGGACAATAATATTACATACCGCTGGGGCTTTCCAGCCTGGCTGATCGCGTCCAAGGGTGGACGCTCAGCGGTCCGCCGCTTCCCTGAAGACCTGCAGAAATTTTGTGAGAGGTTGGATATCGCACCACCGGATCTGCCAGGCTGGTCAGACTCAGCTCACACCTGGGCTCATCCACCTCTGATGCAGTGGCAACAAAAGGCTCCAAGACCTCGATGCACCATGAGGAGGCGTTCCGCATCCCCTCCTCGTCCTGAGGCCGTCCAGGCTCCTCGGCTCCCTGATTGAAAACATGGGTTCCCTGCAATGGCTCACCACATTCGTTGGCCCCTATTTTGGTCTTTCTCCAGCAACCCCACCGGGCCCATCTTTTCCTTTCTCCGTGATTGAACCGGATCTTCCTGACCGAGGAAACCGGCACTTCCACTTCCAGTTGTGATGTTCCCTCCATAGGGGTAATCCACTCTACACTGTTATGGGATGTTTACGGTAACTATTTACTCTTTGTTCGTTTTGGATTTCTCATTTTCGTTTTTCATTTTTATTTTTTTATTTCCATGGATCTACCGGGACTACCACAATTTAGTTTTTATGTTCATCCCAGGTTCTTATTGGGTAACACAGTTATACATTTGTATGCATTTATATGATTGCTCGTGGGTTTAAGACAGGCGCTCTCTGGCTACAGACATGGCCACTACGGTTACGTCGCTGGGGCCCTGCCCTACACCCCCCACTAGGTGGCATCTCCCAAGGCGCCGGATAGCTCTTGGGATATGGCCTATGTGCTGTATTCGGCACGCACTTTACTGTTTTATTGTACAATGTTTTATGTCATCATGTCCCCCCTCCAATTGTCGTCTGCCACCTCCCCTTTGTGCCCTCCCTTTTTCTGTTCCCTGGGTGCAACCCTTAGCCGGGCTTCTCTTATTTTTGCTGAGTCCTTATACCTACCTCTGCAATGACCTCCCTTCGCTTAGTGACGTATAACGGCAGGGGCTTGAATGCGACATCAGGTATTAACCGAACTAAAGAGATTACAAGCTGAACTGGTTTTCCTACAAGAAATGCACATCTCCCATGACTCCACGGCTAGACTGCATTCGAGACATCATCCCCACTGGTACTATTGCACCTCGCCCACTAAAAAGGGTAGAGGAGTTGCTATCGGATTTGGGAAGGATGTCTCGTTTACACTGAGTGGCCAGATTATTGACCACCCCATCAGTACATCAGTAGTTGGGCCACGAAATAACTCCACAAGATGACTTAGTTGGGCCGCCTCGTGACTCCACGAGATGTTGAAAGGTGATGCGAGGAATCTGACACTGCACTGTTGCCCTTCTGTTGTCTTGTACCAGTCTTGCCATTCTCCGTTCTGCCCTAACATTGACTAGTCGCTGACGGCCACAATTCGCACTTTCAGACCCAGATTTTCGGCTGACAGTCCAGTCTTTAAACACTTTAACAATGAGCCCCTCTTGAACATTTAACGAATTCTGCTGTTTTGCTGATACTCGCTCCATGGCTCGCGCCAACAATCATTCCACGTTCAAAGGTTGTTAAATCGTGTTGTTTACCTATATCTTCAGAAAAAATTACTTCTACTGTCGTGGTAAACAACCTGCTTCCCTATTTATAATGGTCTGGCCCTCTAGCAACTTCAGCACGAAATTATAGCTAATTATAGCTAATTTGCCTACAAACGTCAGGTGTACAGTCACTGATCGCCTGGTGGATCCAGAGGGCAGATTCCTATTCCTCCATGTTATGATGTATGGTGTTACATATACTTTGGCTAATGTCTACTGTCTGAACTCCTCCCCAGCTCAATACTTCAAGAAAATATTAGGCAAATTACACGATTTCCACGTGGGCCACCTGATTCCATCTGGAGACTTCAATATTAGTCTAGACCCAATATTAGACACATCCACAGGACAAACTCGCAACTCTAAGTCCCACATGAATGCTATCCGCAGGACACTTCCTGGAGCCCAGCTGGTTGACGTATGGCGGATTACACCCACTACTCCTCGGTGCACGGCTCCTACTCCAGGCTGGATATGGTCTTTTTAGATCACTTCCTCCTGGACATGGTAGCGTCCACTGAGATCCTCCCTATGATCATCTCTGACCATGCTGCGGTCTCTGTTACACTCAATATACTTAATGCACCCCATCGTCAATACAACTGGAGGCTTAATGAATCCCTGCTTCATGACCCGGTCATTACAAGTCACTTAACCTCCAGTATTGCCTCGTACTTTAGCGATAATGATGAGGGCTCGGTCTCACCAGCCACCCTCTGGGAAGCGCACAAATCGATGGTGAGAGGTGTCTTAGTGGCGGTAGGCTCTAAATGTAAAAAAGACTGTCTATCTCAGATTCCCTCATTACTGTCTGAAATACATTCCTTGGAACAATCTCACAAAGCTACTTTTGATACGACGGTGTACCAAACACTCCTTTTACGGAGGAACCACCTCCGAGAGCTCCTGGAATCGGACACTAGACAAGCCTTCGCTAAAGTGGATAAGCAATTCTATGAGCTGGGTAACAAACCAGGCAAACTCCTAGCAAGAGCATTGAGGTCTAAACGAACTGCCACCTATGTGCCCAAAATTAAAACCAAATTGGAATCCATGGTCCACCTCACAGCTGACATAGCTGTGGTATTTCAGGAATATTACCAAGATCTTTACAAAGTACGGTCTGAACCGTCTTCCCCTCCACCACCAGATCTCATATCTATGATCGCTTCCTATCTACATAACGCAGGTCTGCACTCCTTAGACGCTCACTTATTACAGTCCCTAGAATCACCCATCACACCTGATGAATTCAAATTACCTATTAAATCAACCCCCCTAGGCAAAAGCCCAGGTCCAGACGGTTTCCCACTTTTATACTTTAAACATTTCCAAGATCTCCTCGCCCCCTGAGTGCCCTCCAATCTGTCTCCTTGATTCACCTGGCCAACGCTCAGAAGTCTCCAGTCCCACTACTATCTACTGACGCCGAAAAGGCATTTGATAGAGTAGACTGGAGCTTCATGTTCGCCACACTACAAACGTTGGGGATTGGTCTTCGGATGCTAGCATGGATCTCGGCCTTATATATATAATTCCCCTATGGCTAGAGGCCTGGTAAATGGCACCTTATCCCCTTCATTTCAACTACATAATGGCACACGCCAGGGTTGCCCTCTGTCACCGTTGTTGTTCATTCTCTCTCTAGAGCCCTTTTTAACTACGATCAGGAAAAACCCCAACATTCAGGGTATGGCTCACTCTACCATGGAATACAAACTCGCAGCATATGCCGATGACATCCTCTTTTATGTGCAAAACCCTAGAACATCGCTTCCTAATATTTTGTCTGAACTCCGCATATACAGCGAACTATACGAATTCAAAATCAATCTGACAAAATCAGAGATTATGAGCATAACGGTGACAGAGGTAGACAGACAGAGTTTAGCACTGCATTTACCTTTTATATGGCAAAAACACTGTTTAGGCTCCCTTGGCATACTCCTTACCCCCGAAGACCTCTACCCTTTATAATAATAACTACATCCCATTACTGAACGCTGTGAAACTAGATCTTACATCTTATCCCATACGCTCCCTGTCATGGATAGGTAGAATTAATGCCATTAAAATGATGATGCTCCCCAAAATCCTATTCTACTTTCAAATGCTCCCCATCACACTTACACCTGAAGGATGTACTCATTGGAACTACCCTTCTATCTATACAATCCCTGCGGGCACGCGCGGGAACTTTTGCTATGGACTTTTGGAAGCATCGTCAGATCCAACATTTAATTTCCTCCCTACCAGGCCCCTTACGAGACACTCCGAGCTTCCTACCCTTTGAAACGCTTTTGGGCTCACCCGAACCACCAAGTCATACTCTGTCAACCATCTATAAGCTCATTGGGGACTTGAATCATTCCTCGCCTCCAGCATTTGTCGAAAAATGGGAACGGGATCTCCAGAGACCTCTGAGTCCCTCACAACGCTCTAAACTGTTAAGTGTGTGTTTATCTGCCTCGTCAGATAGTTATATGCAAGAAGTTAATTTTAAACTTTTAGCCAGATGGTACATGGTTCCTCTCACAACACATGCAATCTGCCCATCAACCCCCTCACTTTGCTGGCGCTCCTTTGGCTCAATAGGCAGTTTCGCTCATATATGGCGGGATTGCCCGTGGGTACTGGGAAGAGATTACTAATCTTATCAAGGATATCACCGGCATACCCACAGCCCTGGACCCGTGGCAATGCTTGTTCCACCTTACTCCACTGTCGACCACATCATACCGGAAATCGTTAGTACCATACCTGCTGAACGCTGCCAAAGTGCTTATACCCAAATATTGACGCTCCCCCCAGATGCCCACCATTACAGAATGGTTAACCCGAGTAGATAGATTAAGGTTGATGGAGGAACTCCATCACTCCAGCACAGACACCTATAACAACGTTTACACAACCTGGGCATGCTGACTACATTTCAAAACCTCCGATAGATATGCCTCCCTGCTGTCACCATCACCAAATGCACCAAATGTACCTTCTGACTAAACACATGTCCCAATATGATAGCACTTTGTTGAAAACATAACAACCTGTACCTGCCAATACCTGTTATGAGATATGTATGATTCTCCAGTTGATCCTGGCAAAACTGCACCTGACCCCTCCTCACCCGCACCCTTCACCCCATGTTGTTGTTCGTGGCCCCTTGTTTGTCTGGTGCAGTTTTCTTTTCCTACAATATGCGGCGCATGTCGAATATTATAAATCTTATGATCACACCGCCTGTTTATATGTAAACCAACCTACCTTTGTCTATTGTTTATTCATTTAAAAACACAATAAACATTTAATACGTTAAAAAAAATAAAAAATCCTAGGCAAATCCCATTGAATTTCATTTGGGTGAACTCACACTTTTTTCACTGTGTCATTTTGTTTGGCAAATTTTTTTAACAGGTAATTTTTTATTGGTTTTTCATACATAAAAACAAACTACATAAATTACAGTGACAATTACATATCGACAGTCCAACAAAGCATACCAGCAATGAATACAAGACAATACAATAATGAAAAAAGCAAAGAAAAATAAATTTACGACTAGACAAATACTTCAAGGCAAATGATCTTGTGGATCGTTAGCACCTTGTGCCTGCAGCACCGCCAAACCCACCACCAGGTTCAGCCTTACTACTAATGTCTAACCCCCACATGGGGGGGGGGAGGGAGAGGACAACAGGGAGAGGGGAGAAAAAGGGGGAGGGAAATAGGCCAGATGAGGAAGGATAAAGGAAAAGGAGGGAGAAAAGAAGAGGGAGGGGGAAGGCCGGTGTTTGCGAATTTTTGATAAATGTATCATTTATTGCAATATGAACACATAATTGATCATATTGCATGTGGCTAATAAAGACTGCTTGTGAATGTTGGCACATACCAGCTTTTATACTATTATTTCATTAGTGTATTATTGTTATTCAAGATTTATAGAGCGCCAACACTTTACTCAGCACTGTACAGTATAAAGGGAGACAGTACAGCTACAATACAATTCAGGGCAAGAGGGTTAGGGTACCCTCTGATCCTGAGAGCTTACAATCTAAAGGGGAGGGGCATACTAAAGATGGTAAGAAATTATAAGAAGATATAGCAGGCCAGACAATGTGTGAAAAATTAAATGAATACCACTTCACTGCAAAATTCTTCTTCTAGCCAGAAATAGCAAGTTATAAATAATATTAACTAACTGATTGTAAATTGTATAAATGATTACTGTAATACTATTTCTCTTTAGAACAAAAAAGGCCTCAGCAGTAAAAATATGGGAGCCAATGATTTTCATGAATGAATAGTGGAAATGAGAAGGACCTGGAGAAAGATCTGGAGACATGCTGGGGTGCTGATGTGCATTTATACAGTTGAACCCAAACATCATCTAGTCTAAAAAAAACCTGACAAATGTCACTTTTAGAACTAAAAGTAAAGTTTGAAGACAATTTACTTTGACCTTTAGATCTGACAATGATGAGAATTACCAGATTGCCTTTACATTTAGTTCTGACAGTAATTGCTAATAAAAGAAATTACCTCATAATTAATGTCAGAAAATATAAATCCAGCCCTGCCCATAGTCAGAGGTAAAACGAAGACAATCCCCTTTCACATGTATTATTAGGCTTTAAATAGATATACATACAGTATGAGGTGACTGATAACAATCAGATTTTTTTTTTAAATCTTCCTGATGGAGCTTCGGCGAAACACATAGAAGGCTGGAGTATGATTTTTATGAAATTGTTCAAAATGTATTGTCAAGAAGAAATTGATGTTAAACAATGTAATGTAATATGATTTCTTTTTT
>NW_017308217.1:96945-127412 GCF_000935625.1 Nanorana parkeri | reverse complement strand
TGACATTTTTGCCATTTCAATAAATTATACAATATATTATGTATGCGTTATTATAGTCTGGCTATGTCCCTTTGCATTCTGAAGAAGATACCTTAAAATCCCCATTAGGAATTTTTTGGTGTTTGTACCTGAATATTAGGGGTGTGGTATCTTGATTTCTGTGGTGATATTTTGTATAAAAAAAATACGTCTACAGATAACATGACACATCCTCAGTAATGTTTGTCTGACCAGTCTTGGTACAGTGCGCAGAAGTCACCAACTGTCTGCAGAGTCAATAGCTACAGACCTCCAAACTTTGTGTGGCCTTCAGATTGGCACAACAACAGTGTGTAGAGAGCTTCATGGAATGGGTTTCCATGGCCGAGCAGCTGCATCCAAGCCTTACATCACCATGTGCAATGCAGAGCGTCGGCTGCATCACTCCCTGGAGTGATGAATCACTCTTCCCTGTCTGGCAATCTGATGGACGTGTCTGGGTTTGGCGGTTGCCAGGAGAACGGTACTTGCCTGACTGCATTGTGCCAAGTGTAAAGTTTGGTAGAGGGGGGATTATGGTGTGGGATTGTTTTTCAGAGATTGGGCTTGGCACCTTAGTACCAGTGAAGGGAACTCTTAAGGCATCAGCATACCAAGGCATTTTGGACAATTTCATGCTCCCAACTTTGTGGGAGCAGTTTGGGGATGGCCCCTTCCGGGTTCCAACATGACGGCGCACCAGTGCACAAAGCAAGGTCCATAAAGACATTGATGAGCAAGTTTGGGGTAGAGGAACTTGACTGGCCTGCACAGAGTCCTGACCTCAACCCCATAGAACACCTTTGGGATGAATTAGAGCAGAGACTGCGAGCCCGGCCTTTTCGTCCAACATCAGTACCTGACCTCACAAATGCGCTTCTGGAAGAATGGTCAAACATTCCCATAAGCACACTCCTAAACCTTGTGGACAGCTTTCCCAAAAGAGTTGAAGCTGTTATGGCTGCAAAGGATGGGCCAACTCAATATTGAATATATAAAATATGTTAGGCTAGACTACAGATGCTAAAAGGTGGGAGTAATGAGACACTAAAATAAATAAAAGAAAACACTCTGAGATTCGAGAAGATTTAAGGATAAAAAGGATCAGAGACTCTAACGGTTAGGAACTTGGTGTAGTCTGCTGCAGGAAGGAAACCAGTCATTTATACCCAGGGCCGCCGTCAGGGGGGTACAGCCGTCTGACTGTCAGGGAGCGATTAGTATGCTCCCTGCCAGCCTATCAGCCAGAGTGCAGATCACACTGATCCTGGAGCCCAGGGATGCAGTCCCCCTTCCTGCAAAACAGATAAGCAGGAGAGGGCGACATTTTTTAATTAACTATTATTAGTTGTGTGAGAGTGTGTTTTATTGTGTGTTTTTTTATGAATGTTTTTTTTATGAAGCTATGTGTGTGTTTTTTAATGAGTGTGTGATGTGTGTGCTTCATTACGGACGGCAAGCAGTTAAGGTCCCCAGCCCCCCACGTCCACGCACATACAACGCAAATTTATGCGCCTACGTGCAAAAACAAAAATGTATCGTCGCGAATGTCGCAGTGAGAGCAATAGCGCTCGGCCCATCAATCACTGATAGCGCTAAACTGATGAGCCATAAAAGCATTGAAAGCGTCGCCTATAGGAAATTTTGGGTATTGAACTTTTTGGCGGTTTCACGGATGCATGCAATTTTAAGGCTTGACAGCGCGTCACTAAGCCGAGAGTCCGAGAGCTATGTAAATGTATAACAATAGTATGTGACTGTGGGGGAGGGGACATTAGAGTGAAAGCTTCTCTGTACAGAGACTGATGTGACTGTGGGGGGAGGGGACATTAAAGTGTCAGCTCCTCTGTACAGAGACGGATGTGACTGTGGGGGGAGGGGACATTAAAGTGTCAGCTCCTCTGTACAGAGACGGATGTGACTGTGGGGGGAGGGGACATTAAAGTGTCAGCTCCTCTGTACAGAGACGGATGTGACTGTGGGGGGAGGGGACATTAAAGTGTCAGCTCCTCTGTACAGAGACGGATGTGACTGTGGGGGGAGGGGACATTAAAGTGTCAGCTCCTCTGTACAGAGACGGATGTGACTGTGGGGGGAGGGGACATTAAAGTGTCAGCTCCTCTGTACAGAGACGGATGTGACTGTGGGGGGAGGGGACATTAAAGTGTCAGCTCCTCTGTACAGAGACGGATGTGACTGTGGGGGAGCGGACATTAGAGTGTAAGATCCTCTGGACAGAGACTGATGTGACTGTGGGGGGACATTACAGTGTAAGCTCCTATGTACAGAGTCTGATGTGACTGGCGCAGTGTTCTCTGTACAGCACTACGGTATATGTCAGAGCTATATAAATGTATAATAATAGTATGTGACTGTGGGAGGACAATGTAAGCTCCTCTATCCAGAGATTGATGTGACTGGCTCAGTGTGACGGCGGTGGGGGGTGGCGGTGCGGAGGGGGACCCAGGCCTAAAGCTGTGTAAGGGGCCCCAAAATTTCTGAAGGCTGCCCTGTTTATACCTCTATCAGGATGAAAAGTCTAACATCAAGTCCAGCTACGATACAAAAGATGTCACCTTAAAAAAAAAAATCACACTATAGTGACATACAAGTTTAGCAACATGATAGTAGTTACTGATATTGCAACACAAAGACAAAGGTGCAACCAATGAAGCTCACAAGACAAACAGAAAGTGCTCTACCTCCTTCCTTTTATTATTATTGTTATTATTATTATTATTATACAGGATTTACAGTATATAGCGCCAACAATTTGCTCAGCACTTTACAAAATGGTGGAGACAGTACAGTTACAATACAATTTACAGTACAATACAGTTTCAGAACAATAGTGTTGGGAGGGCCCTGCTCGTGAAAGCTTACAATCTAGTAGGAGGGGCAAGTGATACAGGTAATAATTGTTTGGATTGAGTTACTGGAGGAAGTAAAAGGCAGTTATGTTGAGATGAGGTAGGCTTCCCTGAAAAGAGGGGTTTTAAGGATCGCCTAAAGGTGGGCAGCGTAAGAGATAGGCGGACAGAATGGGGTAAGGAGTTCCAGAGGATGGGCGACACTCTGGAGAAGTCCTGGAGGTGAGCATGGGAGGAGGTAATGAGAGAGCTAGAGAGCAGGAGGTCTTGAGAGAAGCGGAGAGGACGGTTTGGGTGAAATTTGTAGATGAGGTCAGTGATGTAGGTTGGGGCGGAGTTGTAGGTGGCTTTGTATGTTGTTGTTAATATTTTGAATGTTATTTGTTGGGCAAGTGGGAGCCAGTGGAGGGATTGGCAGAGAGGGGCAGCAGACACTGAATGGTTTGGTAAGGTGGATGAGTCTGGCAGCAGCATTCATGATAGACTGAAGGGGGATAGCCTGCTTAGTGGTAGGCCAACAAGGAGGGAGTTACAGTAGTCGAGACGAGAGATTACAAGGGAGTGAATAAGAAGCTTTGTGGTTTCGTTTGTTAAAAAGGGGCGTATTTTCCTTCAATGCAGTTCCGCAGAACACAGATGCAGAACCAAGACTTCCACCGCCCTTCGTCATGATCAGTAGAAAAAAGTGTTTGGACATGTCTTTGGATCCAGTTAAAGTCTTCTTTATTTATTCAAGGTATAAACCAAACATAGCAGTCCCGCTAAAGCATTTCAGCCAAAAGAGGCATTTTCATAGCATGATTAAGGCCTCTTATGGCTGAAACATGTTAGCAGGACTGCTATGTCTGGTGTAATACCTTGAATAAATAAAGAAGATTTTAACTGGATCCAGAACTGTGTGTGTTCAAACACTTTTATCTGCTACCAGTGAAGCATTTTAGACTGAATTTCTTGCATTAGTGTCCTGCTTTTTCCTTTTCAGAAAAGAAAATGACACAACTAATTGATTATACATCTAACAGCTTTTAACTGTTGGCACTCAAAAAATTACACTAAATGGCTCCTTAAAAGCAGAGTGTACTCCAGCAATGACAGAGCTGATTCTGGTTTGCCAGACCAAGTAAACAGTAAAACTGTCATTTGAAGGTCCTTTTTCTACTGAATATTGCACACGGGAAAAGAGAATCTGTGGATACGAATAGGATTAAATGGAGGCTAATAACTAAAAAAAGCAATATCTCCTGTACTGCGCTTTAACAATATATGTTCTAAATATATCAAAATGACTAAAAATGAATAATATGTGCATATCACAGTAAATCCAAAATTAACTTTTCTATATAATCACACATGCATATAGATTCTTTGTATATACAAATATTCAAGTGATGCAAAGTCCCAAGTTTCCTTTGTGCAACACACACATTCACAAATTAGTGATTTGATCCTCCAAAATAGTGTGGTGAATCTTCCCGAAACCACTGTGCTCCTTATTTCCTGCAAACACACTCACCAGATAATTAGTTTTAAGGGCTTGTATCAGAGGAACCCTCTTCCACTCCTCTCAATAAACAGGTCTCAATGAACGGCTTGTTCCAATGCTGATAGGAATCCACTTCAATCCACCAATTTAATCAACCTTCTTCTTCCACTCAGAAGTAATTCCCAATGAGAGGCGCAAACAAAAGGGTTACTATCTCCAATTGTGCAGCATTTTGGAAATAAAATTTTATGTTAAGAGAAAACAAAGTACACTTACATGCAACACTGTAAAATCAGTCTCCTTGTAGCAGCGTGTATACAACAGGAAGCGGTCATATGCCCCACTGACGCATTTCATCACTGGACTTCCACAAAGTTTTGGGACGCAATCCCAACAACCCTGGCCCAGTGGTTGTGGGGGTCTGTGGACAGGGGGGCGTATTTGCATTGGGGTACCCCCGTTAATATCCAGATGCCACCTGGCCTTGTGAATGAATAGGGGTAGTTGTTATCCCTACTCATTCACTAAAGGGTTACATTAAAAGTAAATAAAAACACACAACACTTTTGAATAAATTCCTTTAACTGAACAAAAAAGAAAGAGTTTTTGACAAGTCTTTTATACAAGAAAAAAAAAAGGATCCATCAATGTAATCCAACGTCAATCATGATGAACGACGCCCGCCAACTCGCCGAAATAAAAAAAAGTCAACGACCTGTCCGAACCTGACGAAGACTCGCCGCAAAATGAGAGCTCTGAGCCCGAATGTAAACAAATGGGCAGACGAGCCATGATGTCACGTGGCTTGTTACGCCCTTTTGAGATTCTGAGCTGTCATATAATACAATAGCATTCGGGAGCTCCTGAATGCCATTTTTTTCTGTGAGCCGAGGTGTCACATGAATAGTATTGTATTCATGTTTTATTTTTTTATGTGCGTATTTTATTTTTAACATAGTAACGGAAATATGTACATACTACCGGCCTTATCCGAATCCCCCCCAAAATTTACTTTCGGACCCCAAAAAAATGAAAAAAATCAGAAACGAAACACATTTTTTGCGGGTGCACATGTCTAATTTGCACAGATCCTAGAGCGGTTTAATTGATTTTGTAGTGTAATAACTAATAACCTCCAGAAGACTCATACAATGTATCATCTTTAGACTATGGGGCCTAGGCTGCTTAGTTATCTGTGTACCAATAAATTACTAGTTGGCTACTTAATTTAAGAGAATGTAACTTTCATGCTGTCATTTTATTGCATTGCACCAGAAGCCAGAGGACTGTTATAGGACAGTAGCTGCTGCCATTTTAGATTCAATTTTTATACTCTGATAATTTTAATTGATCAAAAAAATTAAACTGTTCACATAAGGTAATGAGAAAGCAGTATGTGTAAGCTATATCATATAAAATGACATTTCAATCACAGTATTAAGGACAGCACACCAAATAACTCTTGATTAATTGTACTTACTTATTAATAAGATAGATCTGATTATCCTAAGCATGTTTATGTTTGGTTACTATTGATTTCCTCACTATACCAGCCGGTAGTTTTTTTGTAATAATCTCTTCAAATAATATTTTGATTTTCCATTTGTACCCCTTGCAGTAGAAATCAGAATGCTTTGAAATGAGAGCTTCCTATAAATCCTATTATCTTTGTACTACTTAACCACTTGCTAACCAGGTGTTAAACCCCCTTCCTGTCCAGGCCATTTTTCAGTATTCAGCGCTGCGGTACTTTGACTGATATTTATTCCGTCATACAACGTTGTACTGAAATTATTTTATACCATTTTTTGGGGACAGATAGAGCTTTCTTTTGGTGGTATTGAATCACCACTGAAGTTTTTATTGTTTACTATATTAAGGAAAAATTATCAAAAATGTTTACATTATGTTTGGAAACAATTATTATTACCCATTTTTTTGGTAAAATATAAAAGTTGGGGTCAAGTCAGGTAAATAGACACCAATCATGTCAAGCTTTAAAATTGCATGCACCCGCGAAATCGCAAAAAACTACCATACCCAAAATTGACCATAGGCAATGCTTTAAAAGCTTTTACCGCTCATCAGTTTAGTGTTATCAGTGATGAATGGCCCTAAAATTATTGCTCTCATTGCGACGTTCACGGCGATATGTAACATGTGTGAGGTAATGGCCGCAATCGTCGTTTTCACACGTATGCGCACCCGATGCACCCGATGCACCCGATATGTATAGGTGGGGACTTTTTAAAAAGAATTGTGTTTTTTTATTCTTTTTCATGTGTGACCCCTAATGTCACCTAAGGACCCACAAAGAAGCTAATGAAGCAGAGACCTGCTTCATCAGCTTCTCTCCAGCATCTGAAGCTGGAGAGTGACACAAGAATGCGGAAGTGATGTAATATACATCACTTCTGCATTCTGACAGCGAAGAGGAGTCCGGAGGGAGATCGTCTACCTCTGATCCCCTGTCACAGAGCTACTATGCTGGTTCCGGGCTCGCACCGGACACAGCGGAGCCCGGGAACCAGTGTGACAGTGGGAGGGGGGGCCGCGGAGGGGGGGCACAGACCGGTACCTTATACAAGCGATCCGCCAGCTCTATAGCCGGCGGATCTCTTGTATATAAACAGGCATCACTGCCTGTTTTAAAATTTAGTCAGTTTCCCGCTCGCATGCTGTGGCGAGCGCGAGTGTGCGGTCCTGGCGGGGCGTTTAAATATGCTGGCTCAGATCTAGGAAGCTCCCAGCCAGCCGTATGTGTACAAGGAAGGCGATTAAAAGAGAACTATGGGGTAACCTTTTTAGACCAAAGTTTTCTTAAGGGTCACAGGAAGACATATACTAACGTCCTTCCGTGACCCAAAGCTCAGTATATATCAAGCTACAGCTCGCCATATACTGAGAGCGCCGTAGCCGAGACGGATCCTGATAGCTGATTGACAACTGGCTCTGCCTATCTAGAGGCAGAGTCAGCTGTGCCCTCCCCTCCCCCATCCATTCCGATAGTCAGCGATGGAGGATCAGAGAGGGGAGGGGGGAATCCCTGCGGGACTGACAATCACCGCTCTCTGCTGGGAGATGATCGGAAAGTGAGCGAGCGGGTATCTGTTCGCCCACTCCCCGATCAATAGATCCGACGTGTGACAGTTTCATTGTCTCAGGCTCTAACTATGAGGCCGAGTGAAAATCACTCACCTCATAGTTCTCCTTTAGTTTAAAATGATATTGAGTACAGTGTACAGATATATATAATGTGTCCTATTAGAAATGTTTGCACAACTGTTAAAGTGACACTAAACTCAAGAGTAAAACCTTAAATACATTCAAGTACCTCGACTATTAACAATACTCACTGTCCTTCCTTCCTGACTGCTCCATGCTCACTTCCGTGATGGACTACAATCTCACGTTAAGTTTACTACTTTGTACTGAGATTGTAGTCTATCACGGGAGCGCGCTTGGAGCGGTGGCTACTTTCAAACACACACAGAGATCATGGGGAAAAAATTAGCCACCCTCCAGAAGGAAGGACAGTGTCAGCACCAATTCAGAGATGATTTGAGGATCTGCAGCTGAGTGATACACAAATAAGATACATTTTTGTTAATAGTTAATGCACTTGAATGTACTGTATTTTTAAGATTAAGCTCATGAGTTTAGTGTCACTTTAATGAAGAGAGTTTCCGTGGGATGAAGCTTCTTATTTAAGTGCTCACCCGATTTGTGTCAGGATCAACAAGTACCGTATTTTTCGCTCCATAAGACGCACTTTTTTCCCCCCAAACTGCGTCTTATGGAGCGAATCCCGACGCCCGAGACATGCAGTTTCGGGCGCCGGGCGAGTAGTAGGAGCCACTGCTCGTTTAATACGAGTGATCTAACGAGATCACTCGTATTAAAGCCGAGCAGCGGCGGCGGCGATCGAGTTCAGCAGCAGGAGCCACTGCTCGTTCAATACGAGTGATCTAATGAGATTACTCTAATGAGTATTACTTTCTTTATTTAACTGTGATTATATACTGTATCCATGGTAATACTTGTACTCATGATGCATACCATAATAATGTGAGGCCCCACCTCTTCCTTCCACTAAACTCACCATTTCTCCCAGTTATCACACTGCTGGCCTAAAAAAATGTAGCACGTCTTCACAGATAGCTCATATGTGCCAGCATATTATTATTCTGTGCAACATACAGGATATCTATAAATATGCATTTCTATATAACTAGAATTACACTAGAATTTGCTATACATTATATAATTACTCGTTAACAATAAGATTCTTAATTTGGAGACAACTGAAAAGTAATCAAAATTATATTTCATCAAGCTGATTTCAACGCTCCAAATCTCAAACAATAAGCTGTAGAATGCTAAAGCTTATCAAATGATTTTAAAAAGAAACATTTGCAATATAATTAAAGAGTAAGCTCAGCTGTGGATTTATGTTATTTTTTAATCTGCTAGAAATAATAATACCTACAGTCTATCACCCTTGTATTTATTCTTTGCAGTTAAGCACATATGCTGTTTGTATCCACATTTGTATGGTTCTTGGGATATTCCTTTTGGCAGTAAAACAGATGGAAATAATAATTAAAATTTCTCAGAAGACGTGTGTATAAGCTGCACAGCAGTAAAGAGAAGAAAAATAATTATTCATTTACATAAATTAAAAATCATTAAAAAATTGAAATAAAGATTTAAAGTATTAGATTTGATGTTACTTTTAGTAGGCACAAGGCAGCATTAGAAGCTCTCAATATATTTTTGTCTTCACATCAATAAAACACAAGCTTATTTATTAACATAGTTCCAAAAATGTCAGTGTGCCAGTCATTTATTACAGTGAATCAGAATTTAGATTACATTAGTTTCACTGTGCCTGGAGACTGTACACATATGCATACAGAAGGGGCTCTCTTGAATTGCTGATCACTCCTGGATACCCATTGTCAATATGTTGTATTGATATGAACTACTACGGTATATAGACACAGGAGTTTAGCAAAGTCTTGGTTTCACACCGTGCTAAAATGAAAAGTGTCTGCAGTATCTGTGGGTGCTGACTTGAGGTCGCACTTATTGAACACAGCTGCTGTATGTGTTTCTATGTCACTAGGGGTTTGAAGTAAATAATGCGGGGCAAAGCAATAGTTTCACTTAACTGCCACTCTCACCAACTGCATATGATCACCTTCTCTCCCTGATGCTGTTCACTTACTAGGAACAAAGAGAAATACTGCGTACTTCTGGGTGTAGAGAGCATGTGACTATCCTTCCTCCCATATGACAGCAATGGTACTTAGTTATGCCACTCATCCCTGTTATGTCAATAAATCAAACATAAGCATGGGAAGATGGTTCATAGCCTTATATAACCCTTTCCTTACTCCTGGTGGCTGAACAGAGAGGTGAAGAAGAGAATGGGAGGCAAGTATATGCAGCTGGGGTGGGGAAGAGGGCTTCTAATACAGAGGAGTTTAGCTGGCAGAGGAGGTCAGTTTGATATCAGTTTGAGAACAGCTTTAAGTAGTATTAAACCCCCTTTTTTATCTGTTGCATATTCAGGTATATGTTGCAAACATATACCACAATGTGTTTGCATAAAATCTGTCCCCAGTTACTTACTTTTTATTAATATGAAAACCACTTCCTCCTCTCGTTCCAGCACCACTTCCTAGAACGTCCGGCCAGGGTGGCCAATCACTGTAAAGGTCACATGACTTCCCATAGGACTACACGTCCCATGATTCCATTTGTCTATTAACAAATTGTGCCTGCGTGATCAGCTTAGGAGTTTAGAATCACTAAAGGTGGATCTTGTGATTCAGCCATTCACAGCATACGGAGCTGCCTGAATGCATGGACGTACAAAATGTAGGCAAGTCAGGCTGCAATGTGGGGCGAGAGCATGCTCATAAGAGTGGCTTCATGGAATCCTGAAGGGAAATGGAACCACCCTATAAGCAGCAGTGTTAATTTAGTAGACTAAAACTTTTCCCCATAGTTTTTGTCAGCTGCATGTTTTCTGTGATGAAAACTAAATGAAAACTAAGTTAATAGGACTAAAACTTTGACAAAAATACATTGCAGTTTTCTCTACTGTAGATTTAGTCGACAAAACTAAACTAAAACAATTAAGATGACAAAAAAAGGCAAAAATTTGACTAAAACTAAGGCCTCGTTCACACCAGACAGTGTGTTCCGGCCCGATTCTGACTGGAACGCACTGCATCGCATTGCAGCCGGCTCACTATGTTGTGGGGCAGGAAGGGGCTTGGCGGTCCATTGAAGTGAATGGCACCGTAGCCACACCCTCCGGACCGTAATGCGATCGGCTGCACGAGAACGCAAGGCACATTATACCTGCAATCTGGTCCGGTCCAAACAAAATGCTGCAATCACTATTTTGTTTGGACCGCAGGCATAATGTGCCTTGCATTCTTGTGAGGTTGATCACATTGGGGCCGGAGGGCGTGGCTACAGTGCCATTCACTTCAATGGATCCCCACGCCCCCTTCTGCCTCACAACATAATGAGCCGGCCGCAATGTGATGCAGTATGTTCTGGCCAGAATCATGTCTGGTGTGAACAATGCCTTAGGGGTCTATTCACTAAGCTGCCGTAGGCAGCCGGGTGAACGACCTACCTGAACGCTGTTCGGCTATTTACTTCAGGCTGGTACATCGGGTGGCTTCACATGGCTTCGGGTCGGCAAAACATGCTCAGCATGTTCGGCCGACCCGAAGTGCAGAAGGATCGGCTAAACCGAACCTCCGACAGGCTACTCGCTGTTTGGTGGGCCTATTCTTATAGATGCCGAACAGCAGTGAGTGAATAGCCGAATGCCGCTGAGTGGCATTCGGCTCGACTGTTCTGCTCGCTCCCTCTGTGGGACTGAGCGGAACAGAAAAATTGTGAAAAAAGTTCACAAGTTCACTGTTCAAAATAGTGCTTGCAGCATTTTGAACGCACCGCACGGAACGCACTGCAGGCACAATGTGCCTTGCGATTCCAGTGCGGTCGATCGCTTTGCGGCCGCAGCCCAGCAAAAAAGTGATCTGGCCGCAATGCGGGCAGTGCTTTCCGGTCCGGATTCTGACCGGAACGCACTGCCTATGGTGTGAACGAACCCTAAAAGTTTTTTCTTAGATTTCATTTAGTTTTCATCACTGAAAACATGCAGCTGACGAAAACTATTAGGAAAATTTTAGTCGACTAAATTAACACTAGAAGAAGCAGGGCTACTGAATTGTACTGTATAAATTGCGGAGAGATGACAGCAGGAAAACAGAAGGCAATCATCAAACAAGGTAAGTGCAGATGTTTGCTACATCATGTCATTTTTTTTCATTGAAGGGTTTAATAACACTTTAAAGCAGGGGTCTCAAAGTACCGGCCCGTGGGCTAACTCCGGCCCACCAGCCGGTACTAAGTGGGCCGCAGCCAGCTGACAAGTCGGGCACACGGTCACGGATTGCGTGCCCGACTTGCGAGAGCAGCTACAGGGCCTGCATCTCTATCGGATGCAGACTGCATAGCTGCTCCTGTCAGCCTTGGCCGGAGCTCTGTCAGTTCCGAGCTGCGGCCGAATCATGGATGATTAGGAAGGTCTGCACTAGACCTTCCTAATCACCACTAGATCACCAGGGAGTTATCATGTGCCTCCTCCCTGCACAGATGCAAGCAGGCAAGGGAGCTTGGAAGGAAAGGAGGGAGGGGGGAGCTTTATTAACATGCGTGCTGGGGGCTTTGGAGGGAGGGAAGTTTATTATGTGTGCTGGGACCTTGGGAGGCGGGATGGGAAGTTTAATATGTGTTGTAACAAGGACACTCGACTGTAGACCGCAGGTGCAAGTAAAATGCAGTTTATTAAGGGCAAACGCCATACATCTCGTTCCATCCACAAGGTAGACCTCCCCTGTTGCACAAAATAGCTTCCCTCGTGAGCCCTCACTCTGCTCTCTCAGCAGTGTGTCCCAGCGGTCCTAGGCTCACCAACCTTCCTGACCTCTCCCAGCCTTCCCTGACTGTTCCACGTGTCCCGCACGCACCTGAGTCTGCTGTGGCTCTGTGCTTCCTGCAGATCCAAATACAAAAAGTCAGGAGCGCAACTACCAAAAGTGGTGTGAGTGAACCTGGTTTGGCGAAGGGCCCAGTGGATCTATGTAATAAGGAACGTTAATACATCTTTATGTGTGGAGTCTTGGTGTCTATGGCAATGTAATGGCAAACAAAAAGGACTTACAGTTAGGAGCTCCCCCGTTGTTTGTGCGACCCTCTCCTTGGACAGATCCTGGCTCGAAGAGATGTCCCCGATGGTGTGAGGGGCTGGTCCAGTCTGGGTGTGCATCCGTATGGCCGCTCACGTTCTCGGCTGGCCGGGCCGAGCCGCGTCGGTCAGGAACGGAGAAAAAGGGGGAGGAGCTATACGCGGCTGAGGGACGCCATGCGCCGTGTGTCTGTATTGGTCACAGGGGTCTAGGAATGTCGGGTGTCTCCAGTGGCTACGTGTTTCGAGGGGTTACCTCTTTATCAAGCCTCAAGGTGCCAGCCGAGAACGTGGGACTGGACCGGCCTCTCACACCATCGGGGACATCTCTTTGAGCCAGGATCTGTCCAAGGAGAGGGTCGCACAAACAACAGGGGAGCTCCTAACTGTAAGTCCTTTTTGTTTGCCATTACATTGCCATAGACACCAAGACTCCACACTTAAAGATGTATTAACGCTCCTTATTACATAGATCCACTGGGCCCTTCGCCAAACCAGGTACACTCACACCACTTTTGGTAGTTGCGCTCCTGACTTTTTGTATTTGGATCTGTAGTTGTGAAAAGACAGGGTCCTCTCCCTGTAGCGAGGAGCTTTGCACACCTATACACAACAGCCACCCAATTGAAGCTTGCCTACCCCACAGGAGTGCGCTCTATCCTTTTTGTGTTTTCCATCTGTGCTTCCTGCACCCACACAACTCCAACATACCTCCTTGAGCTCTGGTCCAGACTCCTAATAAGGCTGCTCTCAGCCACCTGATCCAGCTATACTGGTCGTGCTCCGGGTCTCCGATCCAGCGCTGACTCCTCTGTCCTTGCTGGCACTTCCTTTCCCATGGAGTCTGCATGCGTCTATAGACTTACCTTATGTCTCTCCTCGTCTCCCGGCTGAAAATCTGAACTGCGCATGTGCCCCCCCCCAAGATGCTTTGTGGCCGCCCGAGGTTTTCGGATTTTCCAACGGGAGCGCACGGCGAAGACACAGGTAAGTTTAAACCGCTTTTAAAGCGTTTTTTTTTAAAAACGACTTTTTTCATATATCTACTGCTTGCTAGCAGTAGATATATGCAAAAACACGCGAGTGTTTAGAAACCCTTTAATATAAGTATGAGACCAGTTTGGGGTGTTTTTTTGAATTATTTATGTTGACTGGTTTAAAGGAATAAAACTATCAACATGATACATGGTAAAATGAACAATGTAAAGTATAATAAATAACAGTACACTGCTCATAACATTCAATTCTCAACTCTTCCATTTACAGTAATAATGTTTCAACAACATATGTCAGAAGCAATTCACAATTATCCATGTGCACTAGCCCTTGGCTGCTGAAAGTGTTTGATAGCTTTGGTTATTATAGATGAGAATCACACTATTTCATACATTTGTTTACAGCCATTCTATCATGTCAATACAATGAGGGCCCATTTACACTTAAGCATTCCGATAATCACACGTGACATTAATGCACAAGCCTTGGTGCAGTGACATTATTTTGTATGGCAATCTAATGTAATGCTACAATAGCGGACAATGCACTTGCCAGACAGTACACCACTATGCACATTCTGTGAGGGGCATTTATCAAAACTTGAGCAGGCAAAATCTGGAGCAGTTGCCCAGGGAAACCCATCAGCTCCTCACTTCTGTTTGTTCAGTTAAAGGTGCCCATACACTGTACGATTCTCGTACGAGAACCACGGGAAATCCCGCGATCGTACGAGAATCGTACAGTGTATGGAAGGCGTGCGACCTGTTCTTATTTTCGGTGACAAATCCCGAGCGGGCCGGTGTGCGCACGCACACACTGCCCGTTGGCAGTGATCGGAAGCCCGCCCCTCACTGCGGTCATCGGAAGCCCGCCCCTCAGCGGGGCGGGCTTTCAATGATCGCAAGTACGATCTGCCCGTCCAAGATGGGCAGATCGTACGAGCTTTCTTTTTTATTTATTTTGTTTTATTGGGAGGGGAGAGATGGGGGGAGACAAGACAAGACCTTGCTCTATAGATGCAAGCGTGTGACGAAGGCATACAGTATAATAAAGGACATCCCTATTCACCGTCATTACTAGTATCATGTACAGTTTTGTATATTCTCATGACCGGTTGCGCACACCAGACTTTGCTACCGAGTAGGGAGGTCAATCGGGTAAATGCCTATAGTAGGACGGTATACAAATATTTAGGTACAAAGGTATACAAGAATAAACAAATGAAGGTATAAAGGTACAAAAGGTACAAAACCTACAAAACCCCCCATGAGGAGTTTCCGCTCAGGCATGCGACTGGATCTGAGTCTCTGGGTCCACTAGGTGGGACTTATACGTGTCCGTGTCCTTAAAGAACAACCAACAGGCCCAACGTTTGTAGAAAGTGGAGTAGGAGTCCTTTGCGGTGTGCATGAGCTCTTCCAGTAGTCTAGTGTGGTCAATCTTCTGGAACCAGGCCCGTATGGTTGGTACCTGAGTGGATCTCCAATGCCTAGGAATGAGAGATTTGGCCGAGTTCAACAGGGTGGGAACTATAGATTTCTTATATGCTCGTGCGGAGTCAGGTGTGAGATGAAACAGGCACACCCAGGCATCCAGTGGGAGTTGTTCCCCACAAATGCAATTGATAAGTTGGGTGACCTGAGACCAGTATGGTTGTATCAGAGGACACTCCCACCAGATGTGGACAAACGAACCTGGATTCCCTCAGGACCACCAGCACTGAGGGTCTAAAAGGCTGTTAATTGCATGTAGCCTGGTGGGGACATAGTACCACCTGTATAGCAACTTGTAATTCGTTTCGTTCATCGGAACATCAATCAAAGAGGTTGTTACGCGAGTCAAGAGTCTGGATTTCTCCTCCGCGGTGAGGGTGCGGTGCAGATCCGACTCCCATTTTAGTAGGAATGGAGGAGGGGATTCATGCTCCATCCGAAGCAAGGCTTTGCAGAAGTAAGATAAGCAGTGGGTGGGTCTGGAGTTGGAGTTTAGTAACGTTTCAAAAAGAGTGAAATTGCGGGGTGCTCTAAGTGGTTTTGGGAGGGCAGCAATGAAGTGGGAGAGCTGTCGGTGCTTCCAGGAATCCAGGGGTATTCTGCCCCAACGGGATCGTAAATCATTCAGAGGGAGCAATGAAGTACCATGTAAGACATCTCGCAATTTCAGAGTGGCGGAATCTGTCCATTTTGCGAAGGATCTGTCCAACCTTCCCGGGGGAAAGAAGTCAGAGACCTGTAGAGGCATGAGGATGGAGTTGTGGGGCCAATGGAACCTGCGGTGGAGGCGGTCCCAGGTGTGCAGTGTAGAAATGGTCAGCGGCAAGGTGGTGGGTGCAAGAGGCCTCCATTTGGGGGGCAACCAGATCGCCTCGGACAAGGGGGTACCACTCGCAGCAGACTCCAGGGGCACCCAGCCTTTTTCCAAATCCCCAAACACCCAGTCCACCACCCTCATCATCTGGGCAGCGGCATGGTGGAACCTGAAG
Organism: Nanorana parkeri; assembly: GCF_000935625.1. Lineage (NCBI taxonomy): Eukaryota > Metazoa > Chordata > Amphibia > Anura > Dicroglossidae > Nanorana > Nanorana parkeri. Next base: position 111,282 of record NW_017308217.1, on the reverse strand, counting down.
TCTGGTAGGGCCAGCACTCCATTACAACGGGTCCTAGCTAGCGTCCGACTCGATATCCTAGGAGCGTTACGCTGCCAGATGTAGGTAGAGGTTATGTTGGCGAGGGTCCTGAAATATGAGCCCGGAAGGGCTATGGGGAGCATTTGAAACAGGAATAATTACCCAGGGTAGGGAGCGCAAGGAAAAGGAGGTCAGGTCTGCTTTTACTAGATTCAGAAGGGGAACATACTTATATCGGTAAAGGTACGAGCTTTCAATGAGCTTACGACCATCGCAAGACAAAGGTCTTGCGATGGTCGTAAGGTGTATGGGCACCTTAAGACTTGAAAATGAAAGAGAGAAGCAGGTTGGTTGCCGTGCACAGCTGCTCCAGTTTTGATAAATTCCCCTCTGTGTGTTTTGGTTCACTGCGTTAGAAAAAAAGGTCATGTCCATTTGTCCATGCGTTAAGGTGCATTAGCAGTCTATTCAAAATGAATGGTCTGCCCAAACGAAACCTGCCTTACTGCATGATAACTATTGCTGTCAACATTTGAAAAAAAATTAGGAGGGAAACCTTGAGATGTCTGCCACAAATGTGGGCCAATTACGTTGTTGTCATCTACAGGAAATGGTTTGCAGTGTTGCACATTTTCCCCTAGGCTAGAAAAAAGACAAAAGAGGTCCGGGGGAGCACTAAAAAGTGCTTTGCTGAATATCGAGGGGAAAATATAATTAACAATAAAAAAATAAAACTCTTCCACAACATATGCTTTTCTGGGCACCAGACAGAAAGCTAAAACTTTGGGGGTTATTCACAAAAGAGTGAAGAGTTTGGAGAAGGCAGGAGAAGTGAACAATCTAGGACAACATAGCTGAACTGGAAAGTGAGCTGAATTGGAGAATTTTTTCAAATCAGCTATTTTGGCCTAGATTGTTCACTTCTCCTGCCTTCTCCAAACCCTTCACCCTTTTGTGAATAACCCCCTTTGTCTAAGCCTACCTTAAAGAAGAACTTCAATAAAACAAGCAGGACTACATAGCAAGCAAAAACTTGAAATAATAAATACTTTGATCACAACTATATAATGTATCCAGTGTAGAATTTAGAACTATGTAATGTATAGTTGTACATATTGTACAAAGTACAGGGGTAAGTAACAAAGTGCACCTTACATTGCTTGTTTTTGCTTTAGGTGACAGAGGCTTTCGTTCTAGTGTAGCCCTGGCTGGCAGCCCCTTTACCAGTGGGAGGCGCAAGGCTCAGGGTATCATTATTGCGACCAATTAATAGGTTTTCTGCCCTTTTCCTTCCTGAGTCCTGGACTGATGGGTCTGTCAGGAGAGGGGAGGGAGCAGAGATGTGATTGGTCGCAGAACTGGGAACAGGGAAACTATTAGTCCCAGACACCAGACCCAGTGGGGGAGCAGAGCTCAGAGGAAAAAGAGAAAAAGCAGACTGGGGGGACAGACTTGCTGTACAGGGGAAGTGCGACCTGCCAGCAAGGAAGGAGAACTCACTAGGCACCTGAGAGATCCCTAGTGACTCTAGGTAGAAAGCAGTAAGCAAAAATCAGAGATTAAATTGCCTGTAGCACAGAGAGATCCACAAGGCCACAAAGGGAAGAAGGTGCAGGCTTTGGAGGGGAGGCCGGGGGCATTGAGGGCTGCATCTTGCCTAATCCCAGTGATGTGCCAGCATCCCAGAGACCACCCAGAGACAGAAAGGCCCACCTTCCACCCACCATCATTCAGCCAGGACAACATAGACTATGGTGCTTCCACCCCTAATATAATTATAGTTAAGGATGGAAATGCTAGAACCTATGTCAGATTTTTATTGTTATCTGTTTCCCTGTTGCAGATTTTCACTGATTTCCTGTCTGATAAAAGATTGTCCACAGAAAAAAAGTGAAGGGAAATATCTCTAAAGCTGCCCATACACTTTACAACCATCGCACGACTTTCGTCTTGCGATGGTTGTAAGGTAATTAAAAGCTTGTACGATCTGCCCATCTTGGACAGGCAGATCATACTTGCGATCACCGCAAGCCTGCACCCGCTGAGGGGAGGGCTTCCGATGACTGCAATGCTGAGCGGGCAGTGTGCGCTTGCGCACACCGGCCCGTTCGGCATTTGTCTTACGAGCACACCACAAACCCTCCTAAAACCGTACGATTTTCCGCTGGTTTTCCAACGTGCTCGTAAGACAAAAGATGTGCGACCGTACATTAGAAACGGTTGCACGCCTTCCATACACCTGCCGATTATCGTACGATCGTGGGATTTCCTGCGGTTATCGTACGATAATCGGCAAGTGTATGGCCACCTTTACAGAATGCTGAGTAGCAGTAAAACCTGACAGGGCTTCTATCCCTTCCCCATTCTATCCACAACTTCAAAAAAAGGTTTCAGTATGAATACACTTTAAGGGGAGATATACATTTTATGTTGATTGGCTATCTAACTAATTTGTTACATTCCCAGCTGCGCTCACAAGGTCAGCTAAGACCATTTAATCTACCCTTATGCCCTTTTTATTATGACTGGGTTAGATTTTTAGCATCTGGGATATTGCCAGGTGGGTTTAGCAAGGTTCCATCTAATGTTAATGTGCGTCCCTGCAGCATTCTACCGTTAGGCCTGGCTGCTCATTCATGCTTGTTTTTGGGTTTTTTTCAGGATGAACAAGGTCGCAGCTAAGGTTAGAACATATGCTTGTTTTTCAACTAAGAAAGTACTGCGATACTTAACCTCTTGCCGTCCGCCCGTAGTAAAAAAACGGACGGACGGCATCTGCGGGTTGCCGTCTCCAGACGGCAATTTTTTTCTGCTCGCGCGCGCCCCGATCGCCTATATGTGCTCGTTTTTTTTCAGTTAAAGTACCGCAGTGCTGAATACTGAAAAATGGCCTGGATGGGAAGGGGGTTTAACACCGCGGATGTCAACTGGTTAAAGCATAAATATCCCATACATAATGTGAATTATTCGGAGAATGTATTTGTTAGGCATCATCAAGCACATTATGCTCTACAGCTGTATTAATTAACCAATTAGAAAAATACCGCAGGTGCACACGGGCTTCACAGTAAATTGAATTACCATGCAAATAGTTACAAAGGTTTTCTTCCGCTGTTTCTCTGGGCTGCAAACAATGTTTAATTGAAAAATACTGTACATTGCTTTATTTAGTAAAAGCAAGTACAAGCATATTCTTAAACATGCTTGGTAAGTGTAAATAAAGTGAATAGGTAAAGTGCTTTAACCACTTGAGCATCAGCCTGTATATACCCTTTCATTACCAGGCCATTTTTTTAGCTTTTCAGTGCTGTGATAGTTTGACAATTACTCGGGCATGCAACACTGTACCAAAATTCATTTTATTGTAGATAATTTTTGGGGACAGATGGAGCTTTCTTTTGCTGGTATTTAATAACCACTGGGTTTTATTTTTTACTATGTAAAGGGTAAGAAAATGACAAAAAGTTGTTTCCCTTACTCTCTGGTATCAAACATATCAAGTAAAAATGCCAGAACAATATAAACACCCCCAAAACAGGTATGTGCTGCCGTAGGACGACATGCTGTGGCATCCAGTGTGCTGTGATAAAATGCAGCGTGTTTGCAATTTAGCACAGCACCCCCACATTGTGGTGTTAATAGGACACATAGAAAACAATTGTTTTATTTATATGGTGACCTGCATTGATTCTGTGCAGTACAGAGCAGTTCTGGTGTGCCAGAACTGGGGTGTCAGATATATGGACAGGAAGCAGACAGGTCACCAGAACTCCAAAATCCTAAAACAACACGTCTTTATTGACACTTTGTCATGGAATCGCAGAAATCGCAACATTTTGGGGCCACACAGGGTCCCTTTACCAGGCAAACAATGTGATACCCTGCGAAAGAACACAGCAGACATAAATACACCAGTGCACAATCAATAAACCAATCAGAAAACACCATTCAATCCCCCTGACCTTACATAGTTACATAGTATTTGAGGTTGAATAAAGACATATGTCCATCAAGTCCAACCTATTTGTGTATGTGTGTATGGTCCTATTGGTGTGTATTATGTATAGGTGCCTGTGTGTTCTCAATCTTAAGAGTACTTGTACCCCTGAAGAAACCCCTTCGCCCCTAGTGCTGACATTTTTTCTCCACCAATTTTAAGTGGTGGCCTCTCGTCCTTGTCATGGAGTTAATTGTAAAAAGTTTGCTGCTAATGTTGCTATCCCCGGTAAACATTTTATACATGAAAATTATGTCCCCCCTTAATCTACTTACTTCCAAGGAGAACATGTTTAAATTTAGTAGCCTGTTCTCATAGCTCAGGTCCTCCATCCCCTTTATGAGTTTGGTCGCCCTCCTCTGGACTCTTTACACTTCAAGGATATCCTTTCTGTTCACTGGTGCCCAAAACTGGACCGCGTACTCTAGATGAGGCCGAACCAGTGATCTATAAAGTGGCACAATTATAGACCCTGCAAAACATTCCCCTCTTAATAAAGGAAAGGACTCTACTTGCTTTGTTTACCTGCCTGACTCTGCATGCTGTTATTCAGCCTGTGGTCTACAATGACCCCCAAATCTGTTTCCCTTTCTGACTTCCCCAGGGGAGCGCCCATTAGTGTGTAATCCGCTTTCTTGTTTTTAACCCCAAAGTGCACAACTCTACATTTATCTACATTAAACCTCATCTGCCATGTAGTTGCCCACATCCCCTATTTTATCCAGATCCTCCTGAAGTCTTATAGTGTCTGATTCAGAAGCCATAAATATGTATATAATTGTTGTTCATTGAGTAAGTAGCAAAGCAAGGATGCCTTCCTAAAATCTAAAGCCAAACTCTTCTTTTTATTTTTCTAGTTGGTGTGGGTGCGGGTTTAGACCCCTTGTCATGTTTGTATTGCTTTACGTGTCCCCATTAGGGACAATTACTCACTCTATTTGTCCTTGTGACCACTGTTACCAGGTATAAAAGTGAGGAAAAATCCACAATATTGCATTGTCGCCAAAACATGGATTTACTTTTGCTTTTCTGCTTTTCATCTTTTTTGAAAGCTGTTGCTGTTGTATGTTGCTTCTTCTCTATTGCTCCCTGTTTGTTGCAGTTAAAAATAAGGTCATGAATTGATCTGTTCAAATGTCACTTACAATCAGCAGACATGTAAAGGCATTAAGTGTACGAATTGATACATTTTTTAAATGACTGATTGGCCTCATCAAAACACAAATCCAAGTGGCATTTGGATGAATTTATGCATGACCTTATCTGCTCTGGTATTTGAGTGTTGTAATGTTCCATGTTGAAGTGTTGTATGCATTATTATTATTATTATTATTATTATTATGGTTTTAATGCTTAAGCTGCAGAAAAGGACTTATCATGTAAATTCCAAGAGAATGCAACATGTTTTTCTCTATTTCTAGACGTAGCAAGGTCATGCTGGGGATAAGAGTAAGACCCCTCTTAAAAGTCCTACACAGCAGTAGAGACCAGATGTGTGATCATATCTTCCCTATTAAAGTGACATTAAACTCAGGATTTAAAGCCTAAAAATGCATTCAAATACCTTAACTGATAACAAAAATGAAGCCTAAGTGTCCATCACTCAGCTGTAGATCCTTAAATCATCTCTGAATTGGTGCTGACACTGTCCTTCCTTCTGGAAGGTGGCTACTTTTGTTCCCCATGGTCCCTGTGTGTTGTAAAGTAGTCACCACTCCAAGTTCACCCCATGATGCACTTTAATACAAATTAGTAAATTAAACATGAGATTGTAGTTCATCACAGAAGCAAGTAAAGAGTAAATATGAAAAATATATATTAAAAAAAAAATTTTTTTTATCAACGGCTGGCAATAAAGACATTTGTTGCTACTGTTGGAAAGGTAATTTTTTTTGAGATTTCCATTATGTGTATCCAAGATGTATTTTTTTAGGTGCAGAATCACACAGCTGAATCAGGTATGAATGTGACACAAATGAGGATTCTAGATATATAGTGACTTACATCAGTGCAACTGTACAAATAGGTTAATCATTCCTTCATGTCTCCTAGGAATAAACTGTAATTGCAGTATGATTCCTGCCTCTAACTGTGTGTAATGTCGTAATGCCAAGAAATAAGCAACAGCGAAACAGTGAGGCCTTCTATGGTGTTCACCGTGCACAGCTGATTAATGACTATGACACCTCAGCTCCAGATGGAGTGAAATTTGCCTTGCCTTCTGTTTATATAAAGAACTTCTTTGGCCAATATGTGATTTCATGAAACAAATATCCATTGTGATGAAATGTCAACAGATGTAAAAATAAAAACTGGTTTACTAACCCGTGTCACTGACATTGTTCTAAATATATATTTTAATCATAGTTTATACTTGAAAGTAAAAGAATATTTCTAAATTTACTTTGCTGAAAATTGTCCCTGATAATGCTTGTATTCGAGTTTTAAGTTGAGATTGCAGAAAAGCCTCTGCTCTTCAAGAGACATATAAACAGAAGAGATAATGAAATTATCCCATTAATTTTACGTTATCACAAGCAGGACAGTATGTTGTAAAGTGAACCCATCATTGGGTAACATATTGCTTAAAGAGGAACGTCATCCTTAATTTTAAATTATATCTTGTCCCTTTATGAAAAACATACTAACTAGCCCATGAAGTTCAGTGATGTCTTCTTTGCCACCTTAGTTCTCTTCATGCCACTCTCCTTCCATGCCAAAATCTTGATACTCTTGGTCAGGGTGATGGCTGTTCTTTTATGTTTTTCCTGGGTGTGCATGCCATGATATCCCATGCATGTGCACACATGCTGCAGATCTCTGCCAGATATTTAGGACCTGACAGTCATTGCGCTGTGTTTTCACATGGGGTCCCATGTGAAGCCAATGGCACCACTGCCAGGCACTGCAGGCAGGCCCCTCGCCCACAGTGCGATTGCCTGCACCCGGAATCCAGGCACATTAGTGCATGCATTCCAGTCCGGTGCGATCTGGAAAAATGCTGCAAGCACTATTTTTGCAGATCGCAGTGGACCGCAATGCAGGCACTAATGACTTCAATACAACTCCACAGCCCCTCCCGCCCCTAAACGCAGGGAGTCGGCCGGCTTACATTCCAGTGCGTCCTAGAGGCCCTGGCGTCCTGTCCTCCTGCTGTGCTCGTGTAGCCGTTGTTGCACATGGGGAGAGGTGTCCCGCCCCTTTCCATCTGCAGAATCTGCCACATTCAGCCGGCAGCCGCACGAGCACCGTGGGAGCATAGCTATAGCCAGCTCCTTTTGCGCCCGAGGCAAGAAAGAAAACCGTGTCGTCCCCCCCCAAACAGGCGTGTGATGTCACCCAGTGCCCTGCCTCCAGGATTTTTTTTAATTTTATGTGTATTATGTATTTAATTTTAATTTATTGGGGGGGCTTCGGGGAAATATTAGGGGTCTAAACAGCCCCCTGATATTTCCCTTTTAAAATAGAAAAAGAAACTGAGGACACAAAGTCCTCAATCTCTTTTTCTGCAGCCTCTGTTCTAAATGAATGGAAAGCACAGAGGCTTCCCATTCATTCAGAAAATATTTTACTATCATCCTGTTTCTGAATGGGGTGGAGCCTCTATAGTGAGTGCTTCTGCCCATTGAGAAACTCATGAATGAACAGGAAGTGATGTAACTCACATCCTGTTCATTTATAACTGGGGACACATAGCACTATGTGTCCCCAGTTATTTACAAACACTGTCACAGGCCGAGCGTCTCTCTCTCTCTCTCCTCACCGCTCGGTCTTAGTTCTGTGACAACGGCTATGTCCTCCACCGCGGGCTGCAGCGCTTCTTTCACTTCTCGGATCCCCGCCGCATACAGATAGGGAGAGCAGCGGGGATCAAGAGAAGCACCACGGGCGGGAGGAGAGGCCATCGCGATCTACCACTGATCACTACGCGATCGACTGGTAGATCGCGATCGACCTTATGGGCACCCCTGTCCTAGATTGTTCACTTTTCCTGCCTTCTCCAAACTCTTTGCCCTTTTGTGAATAACCCTGTAAATGTTATGTATATGTAGTCTTGTGTATAACTGTACCACCTTTCAAACGCTATAAAAGAACTATTGAAAATAAATATTGTGCTAGATTGTTCATTTTAACATAAACTTATATAAATAATTGCAACATTATCAGTTCATCTCCAGGTATTTTCACCACTTCCCCTCACTGCTACTGCATTAAATATGGGATTTTACTGCTGAACAGGTAGCACTGAGCAGAGGATTACAACAACTGTACGAAGAAATTAATTTTGGAAGCTGTGCACAAAATAAGGAAGGTAGATGGCAAAGGACTAGTTACCAGTATTGCCGGTGGTCTACCTGAAGCTGACTAACCTATTAGACATGTGCGATTCGTTTCTGAAAGGTTACAAATTTGGGCGAATTTTCGGAAATTCGGATATATCTGAATCTCTGAATGACAGAAAAGATGAATGAAAGTGAATCTGAATTTCCAATAATGAAAATGTAGGAAGAAATTTGTTAGCTGTAGTCTGTACGAATTTTCGTTTCTGGACAAATATTCCTTGCAGCAAAGTGACAGACAAAAGAAAAAAAAATATATTTTTTTTTACAGTCTGCAGAAGAGAAAAAAAGTAAAAAAAAAGTGCGTGGGGTTCCCCCCAAAATCCATACCAGGCCCTTTAGGTCTGGTAGGAATTTTAAGGAGGAACACCCAATTTTTTTTTATCTGTCCTATAGAATTAGATTCAGTCATACTATTATATAAGATGTAATATCTCATGCTAAGGTTTTGAAAAAGACAGAAAGCAGTTAAAGCATTTGCACCATCCGAACCCTATGTTACAGTGCAATATATCTCAATCAGCTGTGTTATACAGACTGGCCTATTTTATTGACTTACTGAATGATGATACATAGAGAAGTGTGTGGACCTCTCGTAAATGTCACAAACTTCAGCAGTGTACCAAACTAGTCCAATGTGTACGTTTAACTAAATACTTGTATGTCAAAATCATGGACAGCTTGAAAACTTAAGTGTGCTACATCTATTGCAGTACTTCGAAAATGTCCTACAGGATTGCCATGTCCCAGTCATTGAAACTATTTTTTTTTCCAACTATAGCTAATTTTATGGTAAACAAATATTTTCAATTTTGTTATAAGTTTACTTTAATGTGTTATTTACTTGTAAAATATCAGGGGACCTTTGCTACATGTCAGAAGTTTTTGACAGTTGATCAGGACATGCATAGGTGTTGCTGTAGTCTCTTAGAATATGGGATAATGGGTAAATAAAGATTAGGAAAGGACTGCATATGGAAAGGTCTAGAGTGAGGACGGAACAAAACCAGTTGAAAGGTGAGCTAGTTGTGGGAGGAAAAATAGATTGCTCTATTTTATTTCAAAATAACCCCCACGGACTCAAAGATTGTTATAGAAAAAGTCTTCACTCTACTTTATTTGTCATGCGCATGGGAGAATCTTATACAGACAATGCATGGAGTTGGAACTGTCCCCCCTCCTGTCTGAAAGAGTCTCAACTAAATCTAAGGTGCATAAATCTTTTATAGTTGTTTATGATGATTCACTTCTGGCTGGGTGCCCTCTTCGCGTCATATATCCTGGTCAAGCAAGCTTCAAAGCGTTAATTTGTTCACAGCGTCTTATGCCGTCCTACCTACGCGTGTTTCTGCAGTGTAAGCTTTTCTTTTGTTTCATCCAAGGTCCTCGAAAGAACACACTTCATTAAAAACATGTATATATTGCAATCATTTGTTGCTGAGGCTTCAATACTTTTTAACCCCTTACATTTCCCCCTGTTGAACCTCAGCAATTAAATTCTGTTTCTTACTTACAACAACCCCCTAGGTTAAGTATGTTACTTATTTGCCTGAGTGGTGTCATGGTCTGGTTTCAAACAGGGGCGTCATCATAGGGTGAGTCAATGTCATCAGTGTTTAAAGCTGTGTATGTCATTCTTTCAGTTGCTTTGTCAACTACCTTCGAGACAAGTCCCTTCATACACGGTACCAGACAACAACCTAAGCATAATAATACTGATAGGATCCCTGCAATGGCTATAAGGAAGGTATATATACACAAAAAAGTAGAGGAAAGGGTTTGTGGAGAGATATATCAGACCATGCGTAAAACGATATCAAATTTATTGTACATAAAATGAATTGCAGTAAAAACATTACTTGATTAATACAATGGATAAGACTTATAAATAGCATCATTACATACATGAATGTAGTAACCCAATTATTGCCCAACCAGGTTCATCCCTTCTCATTGATTGGCCTGACATACATAAATTAGTTTGTTAAATTCTCAAACACATAGGTCATGATTTGTAGAAGATGATCAATTCATTGGTGTGTTCTTCAAACTATATTTCGATACTTCGTCCCAACATGATTGTTCCAACATGATTATTCCCTACGCGTTTCGCATTAAAGCTTCCTCAGGGGATCAAGTTAATCTATAAAGAATTGGAAATTAATTTGTTTGCATTATATGTCATCATATTTGGGCTTGCCCATCTTGATGTAATGCCTGAATAACGTACTACTGGGATTGCTCTCATATGCGGGTGGCCCCACAGCGACTGGGCATGTGGTACTCACCTGCGTGAAGCACCTGGAGGTGGATCGAAAATGGTGAGGACAAAAAATAGGGGTGGGTGGCTAATTCTAGCCCTACCATCCCATAGCGTCCATCATCTCCACCGGGACCCCGGGGCCTCAAGGGGAGGAACGTCCTGGGCAATGTAGGAGAGCCAAAAATTATCTCCATCTGGAGCAGTGACCTGAGAGGAACATATGGCAAGAGTCAGCTAGTGTTTATGAAGTTGGTTCCTATTCATAAACCTAGTGCATGGTGGTGTACAAAGTGGAAGTACATTTCTTCAAATATGGCAGGACCCCTATTCGCCACCCCTGATCATGGTCTCTAGGATGTGCCATTTATTAAAGATGAGTGAATGTTATGTGATCCGTGCAGTGATTTATTCTTAACATAAACATAAGTGATGTGTATAAAGTAAAAGCATATATACATGTATACACATATGTGCGCACATGTATATATGTGCGCATATATCTGGACACATACACAAGTGAAAAAATTGTTCATACGTTCTCTTTAGTGACAGTCAGTTGCTGTTAATAGGTCTATATAACATATGCATGTAGTCTGTAGTCTAAATCATGGCAATTGCCTGTGTCCCAAATCATAAGTGTGTGAACATATATATTGTTAATTGGTATTCCTTTGTATGTGAAATTCGTACTGATTAAACCGCAAATATAATTCAAAACCTCAAAAACGTGACAGCAAATAAAAAATAATAAATAAAATAAAAATCCAAAATGAAAATGGGGGGATTACCTACTTTCGGTCAAAAAGTGTGTACGGGTGTGCTGTCCTCGGCTCCCTGCTCCAAATGGTGTGCTCTCCACACTGGCCCCAGTACCATCCCTCCCCTTAAGTAGCCCCCACTGCCGAATCGAACGCATCGGACACAGGTGTTCCGAGCACCAATCGGCAGTGTGGACCTTCACCTGCGCATGCGCCCTACAGTCCCCGCCCACCGCTACCTAGGTTACTAAGGAAGCGGTCCCGATCGGGCCGCCCCCTCGTTCTACATGCAAGAGGACAAGTCCTCGCACATCAGGCTCGGCGGGTACTAGGCGATGGAAAGCCAGGGGGACAGAGAAATGAAGTCCAGAGGTCCCGGAGGAGACACCAACAATCACAACCCCCCATGCTCAGCACCATGTGAGGCATCATCCCAAGCAGGGACATGCACCCTCGTGTGCATGTATCAAGTGTCAGCCCATCCACTGGACAGATTGCATGTCAACGTTATATCAATAGATACATAGAAAATTCATAGGACTGCAATGATTATTAAAATTCATTATTTCAAGACTGCACTCATCAATTTCAATTACATATCGTCACAATATGGAATTTGTAACATCGATTCTGATTTCCATCCAAGTATATAATTATAAGTGATAACGGGTATACCCTGTGTCTTCTGTTTACTCGAGAGGAAAGATGTCCTAAATCATCAAGTTATGAAAAGTGAATCCGAGCACCTTTTCAAGTCCCGGAGAACTCCGTAGACTCCAAATTGAGAGTCCACTGTGTCTCCAACTTCAAAAGTTTTGTTGTATTTTTATTATTATTTATGTAAAGAATACTTTTTTTTGTGTATATATACTACTTATTAGGGGGAGAGATCAATATAAGGAGCCAAGGTGGAGGCGACCCACACAATTTTTCTGTGTTAGACTTTCCAGGACCTGAGGGTGTTTCACTTATCAGGACCTACCCCCAGTGTGGTGTATCCACCTTTTGGCTTCTGGACCATGTGTAATATGTTACATTAGTCATATCTCAATGTGATCTGATTAAACAATTAAATCATAATCTTCTACAATTTAGAGGTATACCCCACAATGCTTGTACCATGGTGTCTAGCAGTCAGTAAATAAAAGAATCGAAACTGAGCACCTTTTTCGGTTAAAAACCAGAAACATTCTGGAAGAAAAGAAATCGGAATGCCCTTGGCATCAGACATGTATGGACGCTATACAGTGGGGAATAATTTGCTGTCACGTTTTGAGGTTTTGAATTATATTTGCGGTTTAATCAGTACGAAATTCACATACAAAGGAATACCAATTAACAATATATATGTTCACACACTTATGATTTGGGACACAGGCAATTGCCATGATTTAGACTACAGACACTCATGCATATGTTATATAGACCTATTAACAGCAACTGACTGTCACTAAAGAGAACGTATGAACAATTTTTTCACTTGTGTATGTGTCCAGATATATGCGCACATATATACATGTGCGCACATATGTGTATACATGTATATATGCTTATACTTTATACACATCACTTATGTTTATGTTAAGAATAAATCACTGCACGGATCACATAACATTCACTCATCTTTAATAAATGGCACATCCTAGAGACCATGATCAGGGGTGGCGAATAGGGGTCCTGCCATATTTGAAGAAATGTACTTCCACTTTGTACACCACCATGCACTAGGTTTATGAATAGGAACCAACTTCATAAACACTAGCTGACTCTTGCCATATGTTCCTCTCAGGTCACTGCTCCAGATGGAGATAATTTTTGGCTCTCCTACATTGCCCAGGACGTTCCTCCCCTTGAGGCCCCGGGGTCCCGGTGGAGATGATGGACGCTATGGGATGGTAGGGCTAGAATTAGCCACCCACCCCTATTTTTTGTCCTCACCATTTTCGATCCACCTCCAGGTGCTTCACGCAGGTGAGTACCACATGCCCAGTCGCTGTGGGGCCACCCGCATATGAGAGCAATCCCAGTAGTACGTTATTCAGGCATTACATCAAGATGGGCAAGCCCAAATATGATGACATATAATGCAAACAAATTAATTTCCAATTCTTTATAGATTAACTTGATCCCCTGAGGAAGCTTTAATGCGAAACGCGTAGGGAATAATCATGTTGGAACAATCATGTTGGGACGAAGTATCTGAAATATAGTTTGAAGAACACACCAATGAATTGATCATCTTCTACAAATCATGACCTATATGTTTGAGAATTTAACAAACTAATTTATGTATGTCAGGCCAATCAATGAGAAGGGATGAACCTGGTTGGGCAATAATTGGGTTACTACATTCATGTATGTAATGATGCTATTTATAAGTCTTATCCATTGTATTAATCAAGTAATGTTTTTACTGCAATTCATTTTATGTACAATAAATTTGATATCGTTTTACGCATGGTCTGATATATCTCTCCACAAACCCTTTACTCTACTTTTTTGTGTATATATACTACTTATTAAAGGGGAGAGATCAATGTAAGGAGCCAAGGTGGAGGCGACCCACACAATTTTTCTGTATAAGGAAGGTAGTAATGTGTGATGCCCACATAAAATGCCCACATCCAGGATGTCCACGGATTTTCGATCCCACTGTTTTCTGCCAGCTCTAACGAGAGCATCTCCAAACCCTTCAATGCTCGGGAGACGCTCCCATCTGGGGCAGTGTTATTGGGGATGTATGTACAACACGAGGTTCCAAACATGGCGCATACTCCACCTTTCTCGGCGAGCAACATATCCAAAGCCATTCTATTCTGCCATGCTACCAGTGACGTGGCATCAAGTTGTTCGGCAAGGCCCTTGACTGCGTCTCTAGTGTAATTGACAAAGCGTTGTTGATTATAATATATATATAATTAATCCAGTCTACATTTTACTATGATTTCCATGTACAAAATGTTTAATGGTGGTAGCAAC
>NW_017308217.1:51183-91234 GCF_000935625.1 Nanorana parkeri | reverse complement strand
ATAAGGAGGACGAGGGATAGTGACCACTTTTCCCTCTCAACTGAAAATGTTTAACTAACAACCTTTTTGTACTATGTAACTGACTGTAATCGTTCTTTAGAAACACAGATTTCAAATTTTAGAAAGACAACAAACTTATTTGTTCTTATAACAACAACTTAAATGTTCTTATACTTTAAAGTACTGTTTTCTTACCCTATTGCAGAAGTTCGGACTTTTTCACAATCCCTAAAGTCCCCTTCTTGTGAAACTGCCAACGGAGGGTTAAGAGATCGGTTCCTCGAGCAGCCCCTTTTTACAAAAAACTTAGTTTCGGGGGTCTTTGGTGGATGTCCGTTGAGATTTGGATTCCTTGCCCAAGTCCCGACCTCTTTGTCCTCTCCTGCTGGAGTTTCCCGGGAAATTTCGGCACCAAGTTGTGGGAGGAAAAATAGATTGCTCTATTTTATTTCAAAATAACCCCCACGGACTCAAAGATTGTTATAGAAAAAGTCTTCACTCTACTTTATTTGTCATGCGCATGGGAGAATCTTATACAGACAATGCATGGAGTTGGAACTGTCCCCCCTCCTGTCCAAAAGAGTCTCAACTAAATCTAAGGTGCATAAATCTTTTATAGTTGTTTATGATGATTCACTTCTGGCTGGGTGCCCTCTTCGCGTCATATATCCTGGTCAAGCAAGCTTCAAAGCGTTAATTTGTTCACAGCGTCTTATGCCGTCCTACCTACGCGTGTTTCTGCAATCATTTGTTGCTGAGGCTTCAATACTTTTTAACCCCTTACATTATGGAGCATCTTCACCTTGGCTGCCTCCAGGGACCTTGTACCTGCACTAGCTTCCCCAAACATGCATAGCCCAGAAATACATGTAAAAGTATTCTGTCACCCCTTTACACAACTCACTGTTTCAGGACAGATTTATTGTGAAACACAAGCATTCCTGTTATTTTTTATGTCTTTTCCAAGCTACATAGTTAGATGAGTAGATTAAACTGCAAATTATGTGTAAACCCTTGGCAATGGAAAGATGCAGGAGGAAGCATGGTCAGAAGTAGGATATCTATAAAGCCCAGGGATCTTTACAAATATTTAATAAAGGATTTTAGAATGTTCACACAATAAATTGAGTGCATATTTACTTCAATTGTCCAATCATGTGCAAATGAAATAAGTAAACAGGGAATTTTCTCTTTACATGGTTGGATACTTTAAGGGAATCTTTACACAATTTATTGTGTGAACATTCTCAAATTCTTTAGTAATTCAGCCTTACTGTTTCTATGGAAAGACAATGTCACTGAGGTCCTTCATTCTGTCAGCTAATATGCATTTATTAATTACAACCCAAGATTTCACTTCCATAAGTGTATTAGGTTGCACAGACAGAATCATAAACATGTCTTGAAAAGCCATGGGATAGTTAGGTTTGTAATAATTTGGGACCATAAATGGCTCCAATGTTCATGTTTGGTCTCTAAATGTACATAGATGAGTAACATGACTACTAAACTTAACATGCAACTGACTGCCACTCTCAGGAGAGGTATGCTCAACATTTTCCTTTCGAACCCCTTTAGCAGAGGAGTACTTTGGTAATATTATCAGGGTTGTTCACTAAAGCGTGAAGAGTTTGGAGAAGGCAGGAGAAGTGAACAATCTAGGACGACATAGCTGAACTGTAAAGTGAGCTGAATTGGAGAATTTCTCCAAATCAGCTATTTTGGCCAAGATTGCTCACTTCTCCTGCCTTGTCCACACTCTTCCCCCTTTCTTTGAATAACCCAGTTAGTATTGAAGTCTTACTGGCTAGGACTTTGAAATCCTTGGTTATTTAGACAATTGACTATACAATATACTGGCACATTCACCCAGAAACTCAAATGACCTACTCATTTGACAAGAGTGAAGAAGTTAGTTTGCACCTTGAATACTTGAGCGCTGGTGACTTATCTTTTATCACTCTTGAGGATATACACGATGCCATCCATTGTTGTCAGTACAAGCACAACCTTATTTGAACTGGTCATAGCGCTGTTCACTCTAGTGTGAATAACCCTATATGTGTTTGTGAGTGTTGGCAGCGTGTGTGTGTTTTCCTCATGTCTGGACAAGAATTGAGTTTTAGCTCTATAAGCAAGCATGCCTTTTAAGTTTAAAAAATCACCACTTTGCTTTTTTCCTTTACCTTCAACCCCCATCATGTAGTCCATTTCCTTTTGTATCACATTCTTCATACATTGTGAATAATGCTCCCAAAGGCTTACTAAAATCTGTTATCATTTCAAGTTCTGTTCTCTTTATTGAAATAATTACCCGGAAGAGGAGGAAAATACAGTGTATACAAAAGGTACAAAATCAAAAAGTCCATTCTTACTTGTTATTTCAGCAGAACACATTAAAGACATTATGTGCTTAAACACATTAACAGAGTACCATGTGCTAAACACTCAGGGGCTGATTTATGAATCTTCCACCAAGTATATAACTATAGGCAAATGCCATTCACACAGCATTAACGTCACTAGATGGTGCCGAGGGTCATAGGAAATTCCATCTAGTGGTTCATCTAGTGAAAGTTTTAAAAATCAGCAACCTAATCTCTCATATTTTTTTTCTTTTTTTTGTTTTCTGCTATAATCTGTTTTGGTAAGTAGATTGATCATTCATACAATTCCCAACCACCCCCGACATCCAAGATGCTTATATCTGATGTCTTCTCACTGTCATACAAACACACACAAAGATTTCGGAAACTACAAGTATGTTTTTGTATAGTAAGAAAAAGTGAAGCGCCTGGAAACAGCCACTGTATATTTAAGGGTAACATACAAATAACATGCAGGCATGTTCGCTCTTCAAAATCACAGTGCTGACAAGCAAACCCCAAGTTGTCCAAAGATCTATGTTCTCTGTCTGTTTTTCTATAGTCTATATTGTCATTTTGTTATCCACCTCAATGCCATTTCTTCAAACATATTACTTAGCACTTTTTGTGCTTAGGAAAGTTTATATTTTCATTTTGCTGAGCATTAAGAAAACAAATGTGCTTCATGTAGCTGTCTTGTACTATGTGGCAAGGAGTATTGTATTGCAGAAAAATAAATGAAAATACTACAGAACAAAATATGATACAGCTGACTTTTATTGAGGAGCGAAAGCATCAACAGGCAAATCAATAAAACCTAGAATCAAAGAAAACGAGGGTTTCGTTCTGGTTTGTGGATCTATCAGGATAACATATTGTCCAGCATTGAACGGAAGCTGATGTCGCTTGTTCCTTTGAAATACAATGGAAATAAAAGATACACAGCATACAGAGAAGAATAATGGCTGTACAAAGCCTGAAGTGCACAAACAAGAACACAAGAATGACAAAACAATCACTCCAAAGAGGCAGTGTGAAGCAGTGTGGTCATTAGAGAGTAAATGTATTGCTACAATAAGCAGCAGAAGATGAATGATTCTATTTCTCTGTGTTATGTTATGATATGCTATAGGAAAAATGCAGACTATTTATTTTAAAGAAAACTATCAGGTATTTGTTTTTTTTTTAATATGCTGTTCACATGTTATGATTATGTTTATTATACATACCTGAGATTTTTTTTTAAATCCAATTCCTGAGATTGGTGGGCAGGACTAAAGGCAACACATGAAGTGCACTGCACCGAATTGTGTGTGAGGGCAAATTGTGCTTAAAAGTGGGAGGGGCTTAAATGATAGGTCTGAAGTTACATAGTAATTAAGGTTGAATAAAGACACAGGTACATCAAGCCGCTGATGACAGATAATAACAAAAAATCCGTCCGTCCGTCCCCCCCGTCCCCTGCGGCTGCTGGCATCTGCAGTCTCTCCTACCCACCTGGAGCCACTCCATGCTGGGATCTAATTCTCCTCAGATCCCCTATTGCTCTCCCCTGCTTGTATGGGCTGAGGCAGCGGAGATCTGAAGAGGAATGGCCGGTGGGGGGCCGAGGAGGGATTCCTTCGAGCAGTGAGAAGAACATAGCTGCTGGCTGTCACTTTCACTTTGGCCAGCAGCTCTGTCATCTGTGCGAGGCAGAGCGCTCAGGATGGCAGAACAGGAGGATCGGTAAATATCTGTGGTAGCTGATCACTCCAACGTAAACAACTGGGGACACAGAGTACTATGTGTCCCCAGTTAGGAATGGACCGGAAGTGCTTTACATTACTTCCTGTTCTACCATGAGTTTCTGAATAGGTTCGGGTTTTCGGATGCAGACAAAATCCATATTTTCGTTAGTTTCGGATGAGTTTACGAATATTCATTGTAAATACCACAGAAAACCATATACAGATATTAATACTAAAGCTGAATCTGCTAGACCCGAATGGCATTCGGGATCTGAATTTCTGAATTGCATTCGGGAGATCCCGAATGCCATTCGGGTCTGGGAGCCATATAGCATATACATATATTACTAAAGCTGAGGCTCCCAGACCCGAATGGCATTTGGAATGCAATTCGGAAATTCAGATCCCAAATGCCATTCGGGTCTAGGAGCCTCAGCTTTAGTATTATATGTTTATACTGTATATGGCTCCCATGTTGCCCTAATGAAAATTCGTGCTCAGAAAAACACATCTGATTGGCCAGAAAAGTCACATGTCCAATTCAGTTTAGTTATTGAACGAAATTCGGACGGGATTCGAAATTCTGAAACGGAAATTCGGATCCGGACACGTTCAGATACATTGGGATTCGGAAATTTGGATCTGTCCGAATGTACGAATTTCGTAAAATTCATCTGAATGTTTATTTGGAACTAATTGAATTGCAAATGTCTATTTATTACTGATTATCCCATCACCATTAAACAATTAATATCATGTCTTCTCTAGCCTCCTCTTTTCGAGAGTGAACAAGTTTAATGCTTGCAGTCTTTCCTCATAGTTTAGGTCCCCTAACCCCTTTATTAGCTTTGTCGCCCTTCTCTGGACTCTCTCCAGCTCAGGGACATCCTTTCTACTGTAAAGTCTACAGTAAAGTACAAATCAATATAGAAAAACACTATAAAAGTTTTATAGGCTACAACAGACCTTTCCTGAAAAGGAGGATGTGCATATATATGAGCCAAAATTTAACAGTAGAATAAGCAACAGAAATAGTTTTATTTTTTTTATAGTAGCCTGATAAACTGCTCCTGAAGCTGAAGCACTACAAGACTCAGCCAACCACAGGGCAAAATGTATTGTAACCCAGATAGTAAGTAATTGAGCTGCAAGTTTGAAAATGACTTGCTAAACTATTGCAGACTTTCCAAGCTTCACAATTTTGTTGCACAATTACAGCAAGTCTGCATTGCACGTCTCCAGACCAGGGAGCTTGCAGAGCTCTTGCTAAGACTTGCAGGACTCTTCCTGTAGACTTGCCAAGCAAATTTGCTACATATTCAAAAAGTGCCAACTAGAACTTGTGCTCCAAGTGCTCTGCAAGTCTACAACTTGCCAGGAATGTGTGCAGCAAGTTACCAAGAATTACAATTTAACCCTGCCACAAGTTTGTGGCAAGTTATCCTTGCTATCTGGGAACCTGACTATGGAGGCTGTGAGCTGGGGGGAAAAAAAGGTGATGGGTTTAGAGTACAGGAAGATGTTATAGTGACAATGTAATGGTATCTGACACATAAGGATAGTACATATTTGTTTATGACATCAGTAATAAAACAAACATCATCTGATCGCATCTGAGGTATGATTGGCAGCCAGTGCACATGTTGTCAACCTCAAGCAGCCATGTTGGTGGGGAAAGCATAGCATTCATGAATGATGCCGCAAATGCATGTTTACAAACACCTGCATGCTGTCCCGGTGATCTGAATGATTCCAGTAATGATCCTGCAGCTAACACTAGCCTTACTGCAAAGTTATAACATGTGATTATTAATGAAATGTATGATTTATATCTAAGCAGATTTTTACAAGAGATGTCTATTTTTAGCATTGCAAACAAACCTGTTCACACTGCAGGTCACAGATATGAATTGCTCAGGATTAAGCTCCGTTGGATAAAAGCCTTACTTGTTCAACAGTCTATCTGTCTTGTATGGATTATTGCTGCACTACTTCACTTGCTTTTACAGAAAGCCTAGTGCTGCTTGTGTTATGTGTCGTGCATGACCCCATTCCCATCTGTTTATACTGTTTGATGCAATGGTGCGTAGTTTAAGCAGACATACAATATTACTCACAGGGAAAAATATAAAAATACAGACACTTGAAGACCTGGCTCTGACAGGCTTTAATGGAATAACATGAAAATGTGTCATGTTGTTTAAAGTGTTAAAATAGATCTGCTGGTAAATTGATAATATTAACTGGACCGTTTGTTTATGAGAAGGAGTGAAGCATGTTAGGATTGGGTATATCAGAATCTTAAGGTGTTACATAAGCCTGACTACACAAATGCTCCCGCTCATACTGAAAACATGCATTTTAATGATTAATCCATGTATATTATTTGGTTTAGAATTATTACAAACAATACCATTTTATAGACACCAATTAAAGGCTGATCTTTCACTTTTGATTGAAATATGTTCCCTAGATTCCCTATATTCTAAACCCAAAAGCAAAAACTAAACCTATTGCAGCTTACCTATTCTCAGATGTGGTGGAGGGATTTTCTTTTAGTAGTTTTCTTTTTTTAGGCTTTTTTTCCTTTATTTTCAGCCGGTGATCCGGCCAATAAGTCTGTTATTTTTTCAAATCCTTTAACAGGCCAAGCTGTGCAGAAAAAGTGACAAACCATTTAACATTGACAGGGGGGCTTACAATGGTCAGATTTTATTCATTTATACCTAACCTTTTTCCAAAAAGAAAAACAAGCTGCTTAAAGGAGAACTATGGGGGCAGGGCTTTTCCCCATAGTTCTCCTAAGGGTAACGGGAGGACACAAACTGGCGTCCTCCCGTCACCCAGAGCTCAGCATACCGTGAGCTACAACTCGCGGTATACTGAGACGTCGCAGCCGGAACAGATCCCGACAATTATGTCTGGATCCACCCAGCTGCGTGAGTGACAACTGGCTCTGCCTAGCTAGAGGCAGAACCAGCTGTACCCACCCGCTTCCCCGTCCGTTACACTAGTCAGCGCTGGAGGATCGGACAGGGGAGGGGGGAATTCAGTCCCTCCCCTGTCCCGGCTCTCTGCAGTGACAGGATCGAGAAGAAAGCGAGCGACGGTATATGTTCACTCACTTCCCGATCTACTGAGCCGACCTGTGACAGTTTCATTGTCACAGGTAGGCTCAGATTATGAGGCTGAGTGAAAATCACTCACCTCATATTTCTCCTTTAAAAAGTGTTAGCTGGAGTTCGGATTTAGTTTGTTAGTCAAGTCCTTTGAAATTCACTGGTGCATCTAACTCTACCTTCTTGACAGGGGGACAATGCTGTTGTCCAAGAGTAGCTCTGTAGTGCCTCCATAGAGTGGAGACCTCCTACATCTGGAAGTGTGTTACTGACCAGATCACCAGGTGAAAATAAAGGATAAAGAAACTAAAAAAAATAATGCAACCACCACATCTAAGGATTGGTAAGCTGCAATATGTGAAATTTTTCTTTTTGGGTTCAGATACACTTTAACCCTTTCACTGCCACCAACGTATGACATACAGCGGAACAAAACATCTTGCAGCTGGCCATGTCAGTATGCCATAAGTTGGTGGCTTTCACCCATCTGCTAAAAGCTTATGGTCGCTTTAACGACCATAAACTTTTATTAGAAGGTCCCCTGTAAAAGAATAGCTGTCATTAGCAGCTGACAAGCCGCTGATGACAGCTATTCATAAAAATTGTAATATTTACCGATTCTCTGAGCGCAGAACTTACACTGGAGTATTCACTGATCACTCCAAAGTTTGTAAGCAACTAGGGACACGAAGTAGTATGTGTCCCCAGTTATGAATGAACAGGAAGTGCTTTGCATCACTTCTTGTTCATTGTTCATAAGTTTCTGAATAGGTAGAAGCAGCTCAGTACAGAGGCTTCAATCCATTCATAACTAACTGGTTGATAGGAAATATTTACTCTCTCTAATTTCTGAATGAATAGAAAGCCTTTGTACGGAGTGCTTTCCTTTCATTCAGAACAGGGGCTGCAGAAAAAGAGATTGAGGACTCAATTATTTTTCTATTTCAAAAGGGAAATGTCAAGGGCCTGTTTAGACCCCTGATATTTTACTAAAGCCCCCCCCCCAACAGTTAAAAAATAATATATATATATATATATACATATATTATACACGTGCACCATATTGTGGTGTACACCTTGCACGTGCGCTGTGGTGCGTTGTTAGAATGCAGCGCAGTGCTTAATTTTTTCCTTTTTATTAATTACAGTTACTTACAGTTACTTAATTACAGTGTTGCGTTACTTCATTTTTTTATCGTTTCGCAAAAAGGCACAATTTAACATTTACAAATATTGGTTATTTATTAACTCAATACAGTTTTATCCTTTGATTTAGTCGGAAAAGTATTTTTTGTGCACACTGATACTGATTTTAGTGTACTTTTATCAATTTAATTGTGTATTTTTATCGGTTAAATATTGATTTGATAAACGTTTGATTAATTATGGCTGGAACTACAAAATTAGTAGCACCATTTTTTATTCTACCGGGCCTGTGCTTTCAGAAAATATATGGTTTGGGGGGTCTTTTACAAACGCTGTCCAGCTGAGGTTAAAAACACTCCGGAAGGCTTGGCAGCAAAAGGGTTAAACTGCTACATGCAGAATTGCCAGTGTCACATATTACAGGGTGACTCCAGCATATGAATAGAGGAGTAGGATAGAATAGGCACTGTAGTTTATTGCAGTTTCAAAAAAACATTTTAATTAAAACTACACTTTTTACCTGTGACTCCAAACATGCTATGAAGAAAACTGACAATATCACCAGTTACCAAAAGAAGAGATGCTCATTTTTCCATCAGTTCTGCCATGCATTCTCCAGACTCCAGAAAAGACCTTGTTAGAAAAACATGCTCCTTAAAGTGAACTTGTGGTGTGCCCATGCAAGGCAAAGCAACTGATTCATTTATTTCCCCTAGGCCTTGCAGCATTTCCTCACTTGCAAACAAACACTGGACATTACAGTGCTACCTGTACTGCAAAAAGGTATACATTAATTATTACAAGTGAAAGATGAAAATACAGATAACATTTTTGTTCACCAATGCCAGAAGTCTGCCAAGCAAAATATGAGAGTTGGAAACTTTGGTGCATGAGGAGAACTATGATATAATTTGTATTGCTAAATCTTGGCTTTGTTCTTTACATGATTGGGTTGTTACTATTACTGACTATGCTCTCTTTCACAAAAAACAAAAAGGTGGTGGTGTCTGTCTCTATGTGAGAAGTGATCTAAAAGTAAGTGTGAATGAGGACTTTGTTGTTAATGAAGAGTAGGCATGCACAGATACTTTTCGAGTACCAGTGCAGATACTTGGCATTTTCATGAGAACTACCAGTGTTGCAGCGGTTGCAGCTGGGACCTGGCTCTGGCGCTCCACCACTGTCCTGAAATCATTAGTCGATATTGTTTTAGAAAAACTGTCACATGACAGTAAACAAAAATGTATCAGTACTCGTACTTGTAAGTACTCGGCAAGTACCAGAACTCGTACTCGCAAAACTGGTATCTGTGCATCCCTTTATTTATATTTATAAAAACAAAATCGTACATTAAAACAGAGATGTACAAATCCCAGGAGCTCCGTGTGCTCCTTACAAATGACAGCTGCCTCCTAATTTTTGCATTTTTCTCTAGTGTAGTCTTGGAGCTCAAAAGTATCAGTACATGTACTCGTACTTGTAGCGAGTACTGTACTTGGTATCTGTGCAACTCTAATGAAGAGGTAGAGACTCAGACAGAAAGGGCTGCAAGGGTGGGGACAGTCAAAATAATGGGAGATTACTGGCATAATGGCACTGCTGGAACCGTAAAAGGACAAACTTTTATAAACTTACTGCAAGACAATTTTATGATACACTTTGTAGAAGCCCAAACTTGAATTTGAAAAATAAAAAAAAACACTTAGGGGTTATTCACAAGGCTGCCGAAGGCAGCCGAGTATATAACCCAGCCAAAGTGAAGCGAGCCGAATTACATCCGGCTATTCACTCCGGCTCAGTGCAGCTGATTTCAGCTGTACATCGGCTGCACTTCAATGAGTCGAACATGCTCTGTACTACCGAGCAGAATAGCAAATCAATTAAAAGAGTTTTGTTTTAAAAAGGAAGTTGGAAAATATATTTTACAAAATTTAAATACATTTAAAAAAAAGAAAGATTTTTGAGAAAAGAAAACAAAAAATGGGGCCAAGTTAGCAGTGGCAGATAGCTCCGCCCAACTGTTTCCTATTGGCCGGCACCTGCCAATGAATAACAACTGGGCAGAGCCAGCCTTCGGCAAGCTGTTCACCCCACTTCGGGTGTCACTTCGGCTCAGTCGAACTGAAGCATATGCCTTCAGCTCAGCTGAGCCACTTGGCCGCTTTCGGCTGCTGTACGGGCTATAATGAATAGCCCGTACAGCAGCCCTTCAGTTCGACTGAACCGAAGGGCTCCGGTGGCCGAAGAGAGCCGAAAGGATCAGCCGAAGCTACGGCTGGATCCTTCGGCTCCTATGTGATCAACCCCCTTAGTTTCAGGCGAGCAAATTTTACAGTTCTCCAAAACATAGATTGGGAGGGAATCTTGCCATAAAAAAAAACACAGAACAGAAATGGGAATGTTTCAAATCAATTGTTTGCAAGTATATTGCAAAATATATTCCTGTGGGTAATACGCTTAAAAGGCTAAAAGTAAAACCCCTTTAGTTTACATTTAATGTTGAAAAAGCCATAAAGAATAAGAAAAGGGCAAAAAAGATAAAAATGAAGGAACACTGTCGTCATTTGAATGTTACAAAGAACAATAAAATACATTGCAAAAAGGAAATAAAGATTGCAAAGTAAAACCTTGTCTGGAATATGCAGTTCAGTTTGGGGAACTAGATCACAAAAAGGATGCTGTGGAACTGGAAAAAGTGCAGCGAATGGGAACTAAACTCATAAGACGCATGGGGGAACTCAGCTATAAGGAAAGATTAGCTGAACTGAATTTGTTCTCTCTTGAGGAGAGGTGAATAAGGGGGGACATGATCACCATGTATAAATACATAAATGGTTCATATAGTGAGCTTGGTGCCAAATTATTCACTTTAAGGTCACTGCAAAGGACAAGGGGCCATGCATTGCGTCTGGAGGAAAAAATACTGGAGTGGACAGCAGCTTTGTGGGCACTAGAAGACGGGCGGTTAATTGGGGCGGCTGAAGATCATACCCCTAGACAGACAAGTGATGATGAACCGGGCATATTCCAGCAGCTCCTTCGGGGGTTGAGCGCTACAGTTTAATAATCAAATAAGAAGTCAATATAAATAATTCCTGATGGTTTTTTTTTTTTTTTTACCCCAGGGACTGTCGACGCAAAACAAAACAAACAACATTTTGTTCATGGGACTGGTGAACAGAAATGGGTAATACGACTTAGGAATTCTATGAAAGCAAGTGGTGATAGTCGAAAGCATAGGTGAAGTGCAATGTGGATTTTACATTGTTACAAATAATAATAATAATGCTGCCAATTTGGATTTATGGCATTTCTGACTATAATTAGTATGATTCATTGGTGGTGTGGCTAAGCCATTGATTATGTCAGGAGGCTTAGCACTGTGGGGATAAATTGGAAGCTACTCCACTGGATTTTTTTTTTTGGATAATCTGAATTTATAAGAAAATAGGCTGAAATTCCCTTTATCTAGATGCAGTAAAATCTGTTCTGTTAATGAAAGATACACCTGTGTCCAAATCAATTATTTCTAAGGTATTTACAAATGATTCTTTATGGGTAATTCTTTTTCACTCTCCTCTCTTTTTATCATCTGTCACTCTAGTACTGAATGAATATGGAACATTTGGTAGGTGAGTTACACTGTACTGCAGTACACTTTGTGTTATATGTATGCCATGTGCATGTTTTCTTCATATTTTTTGTCATAGTGAACAACATTATAGCAACATGAATTCCTAACCACTGTAGCAGCGCACTATTCCATTGATCTCTAATGAACGGGCACACTTCTCAACTGGTGGCTACTGTAACTATGCACTTCTCAACAGATCGTTACTGTACCAACGCACATCTCCACTTATAACAATTGTACCAATGCACTTCTCCACCAAGCGCTATTGTACTGATGCACTTCTCAACTGAATACTCCGTACTGACGTACTTCTCCATTCACCGCCACTGTGATGGCCCTCTACTCCACTGTACCAATGCACCTTTCCTACAACCACTACTGTCCCAGAGCACTTTTCTACTAACCACTACTTTAATTGTGCACGTTTGCACTCGACACTAGCGGTGCTGTTCTCCACTGTTACTGTAGTGCCAATGTTCTTCTCCACTGACTGCCAATGTACTGACACACTGCTCTATTCACCACCACTGTTATGGTCCTCTACTCCACTGTACCAACACATCTCTCCACTAACCACTACTGTCCCGGAGCACTTCTCTTCTAACACTTACTTTAATGGCACAGTTCTTCTCTCAACACTACCGGCACTGTTCTCCACTCCATCGTTACTGTAGTGCCAATGTTCTTATCTATTAACCGCCACTGTTCTGGAGCACTTCTCTACTGGCTACTACTACTAACGGTGAACTTTAATAAAGGTTTATGACTTTACATAATTATATATTTACTGTCCAAAAAACCCTTAGAACGCTTGAAAGCTTATATCCAGGCAAACAGTTAAATAAACACTTGAAATACACATATGTGAACTGGTTTATCTGCAATTCTAGGATTCCCTCCAGCCACTTATGATTTATGCACCTCTGGAAATAAAGCACAGCCAGGAAGGTGACACCACTTTCTCTCTTAGAGTTAAGGAATACAGGGGTGTCATCTCCTTACATGGGTGGTACATGGTGGATCTTCTACTGGTCATGTTGCCTCAACCTGTGTTAGCTGGGCAGGTCTACATGTGTATGGCAGCTTAAAGATGTATTATCAGCATTACACCTAGGGGGTTATTCACTAAGCTGCCAAAGGCAGCAGAGTGAATAACTGAGCTGAAGTGAACTGAGCCGAACGGCGTTCAGCTATTCACTTTGGCTCTGTACGACTGATTCCATCGGTACATTGGCTAAAATCAGCCGTACATTGGCTAGCTTCAACAGCCGTTCGACTCAGATGATCCAACATCTGGATTGGCTGAGCTGAACCTCGGGCAGTTCACTTGCTGCCTTTCGCCCCTATTCTCATAGTATGTGAGTGAATAACTGCATGCCACCGAGTGGCATTCGGCTTGGTTATTCTGCTCGCTACCTCCCTTTAGGTTTGGTAGGGAAGTTAAGAGGGACCCCAAGTTAAAATAATAATAACAAAAGTGCGTGGGGTTCCCCCAAAGTCATACCAGGCACTTTAGGTTCTCCCCGCTTTGGCTGTGACTACGGCTCAGCTGAGCCGAAGAATATGCGCTCGGCTGCCTTTAGGCTGCTGTACAGGCCATTGTGAATAGCCCGTACAGCAGCCCTTCGGTTCGACTGAACCGAGCTCCGGTGGCTGAAGTGGGACAAAAGATCAGCCGAAGCTGCGGCTTGATCCTTTGGCTCCATAGTGAATAACCCTCCAAATGTTTTATGACATGATTGGAAACACAAGGAGAAAATGTAGCTAGTGCCTAACAGATAAATACATACATTTAGGTTTCAATTATAGGATAGAAATTTGTTCCAATAAGAAATATACCTTTTTTTTTATGTGATTCAATTGCAATGTTTTATCTTGGGAAGTTTTTACCATCATTCATAATTTACAAGTTATTAGCATTATAGCAGTTTTATAGCCCGTGCAATCATATATAAAGTCAAGTAATCACTGCAGTTTCAGTCATCCACTTTTATGCTTAATGACAGTGACCTTTCTTCAACCTCTTTCCTTTTGAAAACATTATGAATGGCTCGATCAGGAGAAGGGTGAAGGGATTACATCATTTTGTATCTCTCCATTCTTGCCTGGTTATTAAAAATGAATCTACAAGTCAACTCTAAAAGCTCCTTATATCAGCACAAATGTGTTGCTGTGGGAACTCTACCTGAGGTAGAAGCCATTTCTTCCATAAAGATTTGCAGTTTAACATAATAATCTGGGATTATTGTTTATTTATTGCTTCTATTTTATATGCAGAATGTTTTTCTCTCCTTTTCACATTTTCCTCCACAGAAATGTTTGTGGGAACCGTGTACTCCATACCAGTAGTGCTACATCTTCATGTTTTTAACTTATTTATTTTAGTTTTATTTGAAATTCAGGTAAACAGATTACTGACATCCCACATTTAAAGGAAAATACATAAATGTTTGAGCCAGAGATTGGTTATGAGAGCCTGATGTGTTCAAATTCCACCCTATAATTAGAACTTTACAAAGCCTTTTGGTGGGTTAAGATACCCCACCCGAATTTATATATTTATATCCAACCAAGCATTCCGGACTAACACAATACTACTTTATAAAATTCAAATACTTTTACTGCGTGCTTTAAAACAAATCTACAATAAAAGCAAATTGATATTACTGCAATCTGTGTTCACAAATTCCTTTTAAGGGTCTCTAAGGGATATCCTTGAATACTTACTGAACCAGATATGTTATCATAGATGTCATATATAACTTTATAGATAATATTTTACATGTAGTAAGTATAGATTGTTTTACACCACTTGCTGGTACTTCTAGTGAAATGAGGACCACTCAATGCGTTTCACATGACACCTTCCCACCTGCTTCATCAGGAGATCCTCAGCAATTTATTTAAAATAACGTCTGCTTATACATTATACTCTGATCAGCAGATACCCCATATGTGCTTGTGGACCCTCATTTTGGTGGATGTAGGAGGCATTCAGTAGAAACCCGGTGCTCCCCCCTAACCTGCGGTATAGCACAGATAGTTTCCATTACTTTCATCCTATTGATATCCAAATCCCAATCTCCAGGGATATTGTTGATCAGCAGGCAGATGACAAAAATATCTGTGCTGGTATAGCAGACAAAGGGGTCTATTCACGTAGCTGCCGAAGGATCTGGCAGTAGCTTTGGCCGATCCTTCGGCTAGCTTCGGCCCCAGGACCCCTTCGGTTCAATAGAACCGAAGGGGTGCTGTATGGGCTATTCGCAATAGCCCGTACAGCTCCCGAACATGGCCTCATTTCTTTCTTTTTTTTTTCTATTCTGACGTTTGTGTCAGAATAAAGAAAAAAAAGACACAGCAGTGTTTCTCTCCTGGGCGGCCGGGAGCGGGAGGCTCCCAGAGTGCCCCGGAGAGTTTTTTCTTAATTATTTTTTTGACAGCAGCAGTGCCGCCGGACAATAGAAAACTATTGGGCGGAGCTAGCTGTCACTGCTAGCTCCGCACAATCGTTTTCTATTTACTTTTTTAAACTTTTTTCACTCTTTTTCTGTTCTGCTCGATCCCTCTGAGGGACCGAGCAGAACAGCCGAGCCGAATGCTGCTCAGCGCCATTCAGCTTTTCACTCACTGATGTTCGGCATCTTTAAGAATAGCCTGAACAGCAGTGAGTAGCCTGCCGAAGGTTCGGCTCAGCCAATCCAGATGTTGGATCGGCTGAGTCGAACTCCTTCTGCACTTCGGGTCGGACGAACATGCTGAGCATGTTCGGCCGACCCGAAGCCACACGAAGCAAGCCGATGTACGGCTGATTTTAGCCGATGTACGGCTGAAATCAGCCGTACCAGCCTGAAGTGAATAGCCGAACACTGTTCGGCTCACTTCACTTCAGGTCGGTCATTCACTCGGCTGCCTACGGCAGCTTAGTGAATAGACCCCAAAATCTCTAACATTAGCCCTCCACAGTCAGATGTTAACCTGTGTGAGGCCCCATGAGTGACACCTTATTATTACTCAACTGTACAGGGTACTTCCCTTCCCACTTTCAAAAGTGTTATATATAAACACGTTACAAAAATAATTTTCAAACTGTGTCAAAACCATATGTCCATGATGTAACATACATCTTATGAAGGGAGACTCATCATCAGATACATTTTACTTGTTAATTACATACATGCTAAGAAATGTATAATTATAATACTTACTGGTATTTATTAGCTTTAAAAGTGATCACAGTACTCCCCCTCATAATGGGGTTGACATATTTACAAATATGTTGTTCGTTTTCCAAGGAAAGTTTCCCTTAGCTTAGTGAATGAGGTGAAGCTCTGCTGGCTTCCATCATTTAAAATTATGTGCAAGCAAATATAATGTAGTTTTTTTTTTTGCATTTCTCTTGCATGTGATTGGGTATTGTTTGTAAAGTTTAATTTTCACCACATTCACCAAACTAAGGGAAACTTCCCCTGGAAAGTGCAAACTGCTTTGCAAAGTGAACAGCCTATATGTACAGTCTGAGTACTGTAAGAGAGGAGACTGAAGGAATGATTTTTCCTGTCTGCAGCAGACTGCTATTATTATCAACCTAGTCAAAGTCACTTGACTGGAGCTTAAGGACTGCTTTTCAATTGTACTTTTTTTCTTTTAAATATATAGCATCCTATCCCCCTTTTCCTTCTTTCTTTATTCTTCCCTCTCTCCCTTCTCCACATTTTCCTAAATGTTCTCTATGTATCTTGGACCAGTTATGACTTCAAAACTGAAGGAGGGGAGATTTGCTGGTTATATTGTGATCACATGTTTCGGATAATCTTTTGAGTCTAGGTGAACTGTTCTATGATTGTACCTGTACTGTTATTCTATGCCTTACAACATCCATTTATTAGGTGTCTTTTCTCTCCCAATGTTGGATATTTTCACCGATGTATCTATATTTTTCATTTGTGTTTGTTGATTTTCTTGATAACAATTATACTGTCATATATTGCGACCAATTGTCGGCAATTTATTGATGCAGACTTGCAGTTAACAGAGCAAGATATAAAACTAACATACATATCAGAAACCCCTTCGTACTCTTATCTGTAGTCTTGTACATGACCCTGACTAGGCTTTGATAATGCTGACAATGCCACCCACATCTGCTTTATGTGGCCTCTTCCATCTATTTCTATTAGGTGTTTTTAACTGGGTAAAGTAAAAAATACAGTTACAAATATGACAGTTTTCATTCACTAGGTTGTTTTAGTCTTTTAATTAATTTTTTAATTATAAATTTGGTAAGGTTTGCAAATTTAAAGTATTTACCTCTCTATATTCAGAAATCCTAAGATAATTTCATTTATTAATTAAAGCGGAACTAGACCCACCAATTTAATGGTCTCCCAAAAAGGGTCACTTTCAAGGCATGACAACTGTCAAGGTTGCCAATGTACTTATTTCAGCTCTCAACTAGACTTTCAAACCCTCAAATGGGTGGTGTTATAGCTGATCACATGTGCCACCCCATGGCAACTACAATCCAAATAGAGGCTAAGATGGTAACTTCCTTGACTGTGAAGGATAGAACAGTGTAGTTCTGCTTTAAATGAGGGAACTTCAAATTGTATTTACATTTTCAAATTCCATAAACAATACTTGTAGGAGTATCTATCTACCGGTATCTATCTACCGGTATCTATCTATCTATCTATCTACTTTTTAGTCTTTCTGTCCTTCTGTCTTTCAGTTCATCGATTTCTGTCTGCCTATCTAATGTATTGCTATTAACATTATACCATTGATGCTATTAGTACAGCTTATATGACTAAGCTTTGTCATCATCATCTGGCAGCAGCATTTGCATTGCACAGTACCATGTGGCAAATGGAGCAGTTGTGATTCTAACAACATTCAGATGTGCATTTTGGTTACAGCTCTCATGTGTTGGTGAGTGGAATATCTATTAACAGAAGAGGGAACAGTTGGTAATTTGAAATGAACAGTTTAAAAATATTCTGGATGGTTCTGCTTGTTAAAGTAAAAAGACTGTGATGGGACTTTAATGAACGAAGCAGACAAACTCTCAAATGTCTTGTCATGCCAGTTTGACGTTCATCCAGTTTTCTGCTCAATTCATTTTAAAAGCCAAAAGAAACTGGGCAGGATATACTGATGGATCTTTTCAGACGTTCGATTTGTTTTAGTTTAATTTTTTCCATTATCAGGCCTTACATTCTTAATTTAAAAAGCAATTTTGGTCTGAGATGGGATTTTAAAAGTCGTTCAGGGGTTCCCTCTGCTGTTGCAATATACCCGGCAAGAGCTCCCTATTGCACAGATCATTGAACCCGCAGTCGACATAAAAGATCTTTGTGATTTTATGTTCATCTTCTGCTAGGCAGGAGAGTCACATTAAACTAAAGAACTGAAGCATTACCTCTAGCCCCGAAAATTCAGTATAAATTGATGTTATATGCAAATGTCACATCTGTATTTACCTAACTCTGAATTTACTTTTCCTTTTAGGTCCAGAGCTGCATAAAAGGCCATTTGTTTTTCCAAAAAATAAGGTATTTTCATCCTAAAAACCTATTTCATTTCACAGCAGTAAACTCCACATCTCTATTTCCTGCACCTTTGCTCACTAATAGATATACCATGTGTTATTAAAGTACGAGTATGCTTAACATACTCCATGACATGACATCCCACTGCCTCTATCTCATTATGCATAGTGTTTTCTATATATTTTCTTTCTATTCTAAATTGTTACACATGTTTACAAGGCACAGCTAAGCTGCCTTACTTAAAACATTTTTTTTACAGAACTCAATAGCTTAAGCTCAGAACCACAAACACAACTCAATCAGGCAGATAGGAGACTCACCTTTATTCTCTCCCTCCCTGATTGCTGTCTTCAGACAGCATTGTACAGACTTTTAACAACATGGTCTAAAAGCAAACGGCTCATTCAGTGCTTCCACATGAAAACACATATAATGCTCTGTGAAAGCTATGTCACTGACACACAATATATTAAAAATAATGTATAAAATTAATATTTTCTATAAATAATGAAAGAAAGATACAAAACATCAATTTAGAAAATATAATTTTCTCTTTAAACCCTTCCCACCAGCTCCTATGATTAAAAAAAAAAAAAAAAACATTCCCCAGCAAGTTTCCCATGTTTTGGAGGGCACTAACATTTGACAGAGCTTAGCCACAGAAGCAGGTTGCTACTACCAACTGTGAGCACTACAAAAGACATTCAGCACCATCCTGCATGATTCCTAATCATTTGTTCTTTTTGATTAGCCTGGTTTTGGCTACTGTGGCAAACTTTCCCTCTTTTCTGTCACATTGTGGATTTGGTTAGAGCTCAGCTCCAGAACCAGGCACCCTTCTGTATTGTTCCTTAATAGTGTTAAAACTGGGTATATCAATATGGCTGGCACAGCTGAAATTAAAAGCCAAAAACTGAAAATGTCATGTTTAAATATAAAATTATATTCAGAACTAACGTATTGAGAGCTAGCTGATCATGATCTATCCATAGACACTGCAGTATTACCAAGATGAAGCTATGTGTTCTGGTAGACCTGAGAGGCAGTTCAGGCTGTTCTCTTAAAGTACAGAATCCGCAGAATATAAAGCTGCACTAGTCCCTTACCATCCTCTACCTTATTGCTGCTACAGTTTAGAAAAAAATTATAATCTAAAGGCCCTAAATACTTATTTAAATCCTAGGATATGTGATGTGCTGGGTCCCAAGTGTGACGATGATGGGGGATTTGAGTCTGAATATTGCAAAATAGAATGTGTTTGTTTCCCAGTTCAGAGTGCCTGCAGGTCTTCAATTAGTGATGTGACAGGTCCCTCCACGATAATCACAAACATTTTTATGCTCAATACATACTTATTGTCTCCTGATGAAGTGGGGGTTGAGCTATGGAATGTGTGTGGTCTTCTTTCCTGCTCAAACTGCACTCCCTCTAGCATAACCTAAAAGCCGAACACTCAGTTTCTAACCCTTGTACACCATTGCTTTTCTCTGAGCCTCTTCACTTCTGTTATCCTTGAGAAGCAACATTCTGTTTTCTTTTATTTATGTCAACAATCACTCTTGATATTCAAGTATTTATATACAATACTGTATATGATCATGTCTAAGGGGGTGTTTATATTAGTACATTAAAATCAGAAATTAACTTTGGGTAGCCATATCACATAATACCTGGGTAGTAGAACACACTTTATGAGGTCGACTGTTTGCAGACAATGTTATTTTAGTGTGTAGAAAAAAGAAACAGAAACCGCATTCTGAACAAATCCATTGTTGGGTTTTTTGAAACTTTAAGACGCTTGAACATCCTTCCTCTTCGGAAGTTCCTAGAGAATTCTTGTTCATTTACACATGAATTTAGCTGTAATTACCTGCGGGAGGAAGGGGGGGTAGTGTTTTTATGATTTCAATTGTATAGGAAGGATTTTATATTGAGAATTTTTTTATAATTTTAGATTGTGAAATTACTGTGGCAGGGCTTGTGGTTTTATAGAAGGTGTCTCTTTGGTGTTACAAACTAATCAACTAAGGTCAAGCGAAATTGACTTTCTGTTTACTGGCATTTTCAAGGCAGTACAAGATTGCACTTAAAATCAGTAGCTCTATGATGTCTGGGATGTAGAGGTATATGTCGATGAGACTCTAATTCCAGCTCATTTCCAAAGTGTAGATTAATGTGACACTGACTGCAATGGTTAATTCACTGTCTACTCTTGGGCAAATGGAGCCCACTGACTCAGTATTTGA
The DNA here is from genome assembly GCF_000935625.1 of Nanorana parkeri. Lineage (NCBI taxonomy): Eukaryota > Metazoa > Chordata > Amphibia > Anura > Dicroglossidae > Nanorana > Nanorana parkeri. The sequence continues at coordinate 70,442 of NW_017308217.1, read as the reverse complement.
GTTCTAAGTGGTACTAAGTTGATTCATAAGGGATGTACAAGATTATAGTGATGGTCATGTAGGGTAACCTACTAATTATTTTATATACCTGATAATATTACACCTATTCTGGGATGGATGATTTCTCACTATATCGATTTTCTTTAATTCTTTGAGAACTGACATAGTAAAGTATCTGAAACAAAACCAAGTAATGTTGAAAAAAGCTGCGTTTTTAAAGGACTTTGCAGTTGTGTAGGGAAAAAAAACACAACAGATGGCTGCATGAAGAATCTATATGCCATCTATGATGGAGGAAACAAACATGTTCAGAGTCTAAAGGATCCAACTTTGAAATATTTATTTAATCTCTTGGGAATTTCATTGGGAATGTTCTCTGTGCTTGTACACCAAGTTCTGCATACATTTACATGGTCATAGTGTTCTCACTCTCCCTGTTGGATATGTTCATTTATATTAATGTAAATGCAAAAGGAGGTACTGAAACTAATAAAAGTGGACAGTACACCCAGAAATTTAAGTTGGGAATTAAGAAGGGAGATCTTGAAGTATTAAAAACATGTAAAAAGCCAGGGGCTTACTTAGACCACCAGGTTTTGTCTTTAAGTAAAATTTAGTGATCTTTTAACCACTTCAAGACCAGGTGTTTAGACCCCCTTCCTGGCCAGGCCATTTTTCAGTATTCAGCGCTGCGATACTTTGACTGACGTTTATTCCGTCATGCAACGCTGTACTGAAATGAATTTTATACCATTTTTTGGGGACAGATGGAGCTTTATTTTGGTGGTATTTAATCACCACTATGGGTTTTATTTTTTACTATAATTAGGAAAAATTACTAATTATTTTTTTTTTACATTATGTTAGGAAACACATATTATTACCCAGTTTTTTGGTAAAATATAAAAGTCGGGGTCCCATCGGTTAAATAGACACCAAACATGTCAAGCTTTAAAATTGCGCGCACCTGCGACATCGCAGAAAACTACCATACCCAAAATTGGCCATAGGCGACGCTTTAAAAGCTTTTACCGCTCATCAGTTTAGTGTTATCAGTGATTGATGGCCCTAGACTTATTGCTCTCACTCCGACGTTCGCGGCGATATGTAACATGTGCGGCGTAATGGGCGCAATCGCCGTTTTTGCACGTATGCGCCCCGACGCATGTTTGCATGCATGTATGTATGGGTGGGGACTTTTAAATTTTTTATTTTTATTTTTTATTCTTTTTTATGTGTAACTTTAAAAAAAAAATTGGGGTGGGGACTTTATTTTTTTTTTATTTTTTTTTCACTAAACTTTATTGCTATCACATACAGGGGGCTAATAAAACAAAAATAAAAAAATGTGACAGGTCCTCTTTATGGAGACATCAGGGGTCTCCAAGACCCCTAATGTCACCTAGGACCCCCCCAAAAGAAGCTGATGAAGCACAGATCTGCTCCATCAGCTTCTTTGCAGCTTCTGAAGCTGAAGAGTGACACAAGAATGCGGAAGTGATGTATTATACAACACTTCCGCATTCTTTCAGAGGAGAGGGGACCGGAGGGAGCTCGTGTAACAATCTTTTTTGCCGGCTGCAGTGGGCGTGGCGGACCATTGAAGTGAATGTGCCTTGCGATTCCGTGCGGGCGATCGCATTGCGGCAAGAGGGTGTGGCTGTGTTGCCATTCACTTAAATGGCCTGCCATGCCACCTCCAGCCCGGCAAAAAAGTGACCCGGCCGCAATTAGAGGCTGTGCGTTCCGGCCAGAATCAGACCGGAACGCACTGCTTATGGTGTGAACTAACCCTAAAAGCTGCCTGAGCTGAGTCCTATGTATAAACTTGCTCCAAAGAAACTGCTAAAAAGGTAGAAATATACATATTTTTAATTATGTTTAGGTATGATGTGTGAATGGGAACACATAACAAACATATAGCGGGAGCATCTCAAATTTTGCTGAAAAGGTGGAAGTACCCTTTAATAGTGATGGCCGAACACCCCCCTGTTCGGTTCGAACTTTAGAACATGGAAAACATTCGAATTCGAACTCAATGCAAGTCTATGGGGCTAGAACTTTGAAAATCATTTGTCCCCATTTTGAAGGCTTATATGCAATTTGTTGGCCATAAAAAGGGTATGGGGATTCGGGTACTGTCCTGGGGGACATGTATCAATGAAAAAAAAACTTTAAAAAAATACAGTTTTTAAAGGAGCAGTGATTTTAACATTGCTTAAAGTATACCGCCGAAACATATACCGCCGATCGCTGACTTCCCGATCCTCTCCCTTCAGAGGGCGGTGACTGTTAGTCACCACTTCCTGCAGGGATTCCCCCCTCCCCTCTCTGCTATATACTGAGTTTTGGGTCACCGGAGGACTTTAGTATATGTCCTCCTGTGACCCTGAAAAGAAGCATGGCCAAAAAGGGTTAGGCCATAGTTCTCTTTTAAATTAGATTTAAGCCCAGTCACTAAAATCTCATATAAGCTTAAGGACCATAAACCATGATGGTCCTTGTTCAATCAACTGTTTAACTATTGTGCTTATGTATTGTTACTCTGTCTCAAGATCCCAAGGTGGGGATGAGATGGGCCATGCCTACATGCATTGTACAGGAATGGTCCCCTTTTAAAAGCTAGAGGAGATCAGTGGCACTGTGATGCAAACACTCATAGAGAAGATGAAAACAGGATTTTTTTTGCCTCAAACAAAAACACCATGTTGTCTACTTCTGGAGGACATATCTGTGTTACATCTTGCTTAGTGAACGTTGACCAGGTATAGCATCAGGAATGGGGCACTGCTGCTGGAGGAATGGGGCAATGCTACTGGAGGTTATCACTGTGAACTTGCTACTTGACCGCTGACTTGGAGATGACTTCAGAAGCGTGCCAATGCTGCTGGGCAGGCTGGTGGACATCACTCTGTTTAGGGTGTAATTCCTAGAAAACAATTAAGACATAAAATACTAGCTACATCGTTAATTGAATTTTAGTCAACTGAACATGCAACACTGCTAATGTTAGGTTAATTCTTTTGCAGCTGGCAAGTGGAGCTCAATGCTTCCTGACACATGATGTATACAGGCTCATTTGGTTCTGAGCATGGAAACAACATATTCAGCCACCAGGGGGTGCTCTCAATCCATTTTCACATTTATCAGATTATTGTAGGGTCTGACTGTGTGGGTGAAAAAAGATAATTCTAAAAAGCTCTATAATACGTAAGTAAGTGACCTCAAAATATATTTTACCAATCGCACACCATATCATTTTTATATTTTTAGTAAGTGATGGGGCATCGACGGGCTGGGGCAGGCAGGGGGACTGCCTCGCCCAACACGGACTGTACTGCATGTCACTGGTCACTATGTAAATCAATTATACAATACTTACTCTATTGGAGCACATTGTAGTGTGAGTAAAGGTCCAACATAAGTATATCCATAATACTTGTAAATTATGTGCTTCTATGAAGACAAGGATATGGCATCCTTGAGGGCCTGTTCACATGAGATCAGGTCCTGATCAGCAGACGTGGAGCTGCTGATGCATTGCGTTTTTGGCCGCGTATTGGCCGCGTTTTGGCCGCGTTTTTTTTGCTGGAGTGGGGCTGTTAGTATGTTAGCTGCAGCGCAGTGCGTTTTTGATGCGTTTTTGACGCGTTTGCGTATCTGGACCGTTTCCGGACCTGACAAAATGTGACATGCAGTATTTTTTCTGTCATAAGCTGAACGGACTGCGCACGTGAGAACTGGAGCCCATAAAACACATAGGGATACATTGGGATGCATTTTGAGTGCAGCAGCGTACGGAGCTGGTCAGCACACAAAACGGACGTCGTGTGAACAGGCCCTGAATGCAGATTACAGATTGATCCCTCCCGCCTATGGGCCCACGAGCAGCTGCAGTCTCTTATGAACCAGACCTAAAAGACTGACTTTTTTCTTGTATCCAAAATAAATATTTCTTTTTTGGACTTTGTAATACAGCTTTGTGAATGATTTGCGTTTTCTTGCAAGAGGCACAGGTGCAAACGTTCACATAAAAATCAAATTCAATGCTATAACGAGTGAGCACTTAAGACAGCAGTCAAAACAAACATTATTACTTGCATCTCAACAGGGATTTAAACTGCCCACGTTTTGCTTGACTTTTTTTTTCTTTTGATATAGCCATTACATTTTGGCAGTGGGTTAACAAGTTATTACACATCAAAGAGACTAAAATTATATGAATGAAAACCTTTTTATTCCATTCCTTCTGTGTCCTTGCCAACAGTTTAGGCCTATCTGTTGAAAAGTTATCTCTTCACGAGGCTGAATAGGCCTTTGTTCTTTGTGCAGAAATAAATAGGCTGAGCAGCTTGAGAAGGCAATTAGCATGTGATGCCCTGCTGAAAACATATATCACAACAGTCTGATTTGTTTTTAGAAAAGAAACACTCATTAAGATAAATGTGATAACCTCTGGCAAGAATTACATTAATTAATGGAAAATATTGAACATGATTTTTATTGTCAGTTTTAAGCAGTGTTGCTATATAAATACGTGTTTGTTTCAGAGGTGACATTGTTGGAAACGATTTGCTTTTTACATGATTTGGCAGCTAAAGTTTTTTTTGTTTTTTTATGCAAAAATGAATTTGTCTAACTTAGTAATGCTTAACAGGATGTAACTACAAACACCTGCAAATCTGTTTATTATTTTTTACTTAATTATTTTCACTTAACATTTAACAGTATTTAGTTTCCTGCTTCAGTTATTAGATGAGGCAAATTGCCAGCAACTGGGTTGAAAAGGAAGCTGCTCACCTGCTCCTATGGCACTGATCCCTCACTGGACAGATCCTGGCCTTATATCATAATTCCACAGGGCTAATTATTCCAGTGATCCGTGACCTCACCCCTACTCATAATTCAATAATCATTAACCTTCATATCTATGGGGTTTTAAGAGGCGTCAGACTCTAATTTCATTCAAAAGTACTAGATTTATTGACACGTTTAGTTAAAATCCATAAGCAGTTGTTAAGAGCAAAGTAAATCTCATAATAATGTCATATAAATATATATGAATATGGAAACACTAAGGTAGTGTGATTAACAAGTATGTACATATAAAAAAATATAAGAAATTAATTATGTATTTGTAATAGATTCTTGCCTCATATGCACCTCAGCGAAACGCGTTGGATCATCAACGTACCTCTGCCAAAGTGGAAAAAGATCAAAAAATGAACATAATTTATAAAGATGGACTGCATTATATTCAAATGAAGTATGAAGTATGAAGTATGAAGTAACAGGCACAGTAGCAGCATTAGTTTGGACACACCTGGAATCCCTGGTGCACAAATTTGTAGGTTCTTGCCGCATGAATTCCCAGCCACAACTTTAAGCCCCATGTGAATGTAGCCTAAGACGTCAATCCTGAGATTGATCAGTTTGTACACAATAACCAAGGCTGCGAGAGACCAACACTTTCACTATTGAATGGCACTCCAATGCACCTTGCCAGTGTAGTTGGGTTCTGTGCCACTCAGGTGTGATTTTAGCCTATTCTGACAGATACATTGATACACACATGAATGTACATACATACAGGTTAAACTCGAATAATTAGAATATCGTGCAAAGTTCATTTATTTCACTAATGCAACTTAAAAGGTGAAACTAATATATGAGATAGACTCATTACATGCAAAGCAAGATAATTCAAGCCGTGATTTGTCATAATTGTGATGATTATGGCTTACAGCTCATGAAAACACCAAGAACCCCAAATCCACAACCTCAAAAATGTAGATGTAGGAAACCAGAATTAAAGGCTATGACTGACCATAAAGGCTGCCACTGTCCAGAAGAAAGATTTGTTTTTACTACTGGACTTTTTCGGCAACCCCTATTATTATTATCATTATTATTTTCGGCAACCCCTATTATTATTATTATTATTATTATTATTTTCGGCAACCCCTGTTATTTATGAACAGGAAGCCTGTATATACTGAGTGCTCCTGTCCATTCATATACTGAGAAGATAGTATCAATTACTATGTCTACAATCATGAATGAACAGAAAGTGATGTAGAGCACTTTCTATTCATTCATAACTGGGGATTCATTCATAATTGGGGACACAGTAACTAAATACTATGTCCTCACTTATTTACAAACATTGGTGTGATTAGAACTGATCGCACTGATGTTTGAGCAGTACATGGAAGGATCAGCAACTATTTAATGTGGGCTGCTATGGCTATTGCTATGCCAGCAATGCACTAGCAACATGCCACATTTGGTCTGTGTCTTAGTTTATCAATTTAAATAATAATGAGCAAAGGGCTATTTCAAGCAATAAAGTAAAGCAATGAGTTAGCTAATAATGCTATCAAGCATCAAGTAAACATTGCAATTGTGTTAAACTTAGACAGTAAATTCAAGCTACCATTATTATTACTAAAATTACCATTATCTCTTTGCTTTCTGTATTACCAGTCACATGCAAACTTCCAAAGCAGGTTTAAATTTGAGCGACATTTTTTTTCACAATGGCATGCCACTGTTTTCCCCTGGATGTACTTATGATTTAGGGATGAGGATCGGATTTGGGGTGGGCATAGGTTCGAGGTGCACCAAATCTGTTTGCACGTCACAAAAACAGCAATCTAATGCATCCTTTTGCTTCCATAGCAGCCATCTACCAATAATACCTACCGCTTGTACTGAAATTGTATTGGTAATTGTATTGTCTCCCTGAAGTTAGCTGCGCAAACTGTTGGCCTTATAAATCCTGTATAATAATAAATAAAAATACACTTCCTGGCCTTCAAACTTAGGCTTAGAAGGGCCATATGGATAATACAACCTGTATACTATAAAGAGATGTGTTCCCAACAGCCATTTTGACAATGTGCTTAGCTGTCATAGGAAAAGGATAGGAAGTGTTGCTTTTAAAGTGCATACAAACAGCATAGTGTAGAATGTGTAGGCACTAGCTGGTCTCCTAAAGTAGATTCAAACACTTACTGAATGTCCTTTGGGTAACAAAATGCTATGAATTTTGGGGAATTTGGGAGTGGAGTGAGGGCAGAGGTTTTACATCTTAATGTTTCTGATGTCCTGCAGCTTATTTACAGCCTAACCCTTTACCCAAATGCACTACAGTCATAGTAGGCTGGATGTGTTTTTTTTAGAGAGCAGATTTCCTAGTTTTTGCTGGCTGAAATGTATTTATTTCACAGCATGTCCCTATACACATGCACTAAAGTCATAGCAGGCTGCAATTTTCACAGCCTCGAAACTCGTAGCCTCCTTGCCTTACTACTATATGTGTACGGTCTCTTTGCACCCCGCTTGTACTCCCCTCCTCCCGGACTCTGTATTTTATCTATAGCGGCACATCACTCCTGTGTGCCCGACGACACGATCTTCACTCGAAATAGCTGTTTTGTACTACAGCACCATCTGATCGCTCAGCCCAAGTGACAGCCGCTTATAAAAATTTCCACTCGGCAACCACGGACTCAACTCGCCAAACATCATCTCCATCCATGGATCAAGTCCACATACAACATTGAATGAATAAAAGAAACACCCTTTACAGAACAAGACCATAATCCCAATCTGCATCAGTATAGCAATTACCATCACCATATAATAGTGAGTGATCCCTTTTCCTTTTTTCCATACCATCACCACACGTTTCATAAATACTTATTTGAGCCTCCCAAGGATGAACTCTTCCATGGGAGGAATCTCTCTGTAGGTTTTTCTTCTATGAATTAAGGGAGAGTTATTGCAGAAAGAAGAAAAGGCACACTAGAAGCCGGCAGTGATATCACCGCCGGCTCTGCTGAGCTCTCATTGTAATGACAGCAGGTCCCTGCCAATAGGAAACAGTTGGGCGGAGCTAGCTGTCACTGCTAGCTCCTGTAACGACTGCGGGAAGTACAATGGTAGGATCACAACTGCGGAGTAAAGGATCAGTCAGATATGAATCTCAGGCGTCACTCACAATCTTAACGATGAGTTTGAGATTCTACCATCATGTAATAAACGTAAATCAACACAAATTGTGCGGCTTCCGCGTTCCACGGTGGAACGCAGAAGGCCGCGGTGGAGAAACCAGAGGCGGCCGAGTCGGCGGTATTACAGCTCCGCCCAATCGTTTTCTACTTTTTTTTCTACTTTTCTAAACTGTTTTTCTATTCTGTTCAGTACCACGGAGGTACCGAGCAGAATAGCTGAGCAGAATGCCGAGGGCCAGAGGTTCGGCTCAGCCGATCCAGAGTCGAACTCCTTCTGCACTTCGGGTCGGCCGAACATGCAAGGCATGTTCGGCTGACCCGAAGCCAGCCAAAGCAAGCCGATGTACGGCTGAAATCAGCTGTACAAGCCTGGAGTGAATAGCCGAACCGCGTTCAGCTCACTTCACTTCGGGCCGGTAATTCACACGGCTGCCATCTGCGGCTTTGTGAATAACCTTGTATGTCTCTTTAACACCCTATCACACCCCTGTCACTTTGAATGAGGTAAACAAGAACAGCAATAGACAAGTTTTAGCCAATTTCTTTGCTGAGACTAACAAAAAATAAAGTTCTCTCTGGAGTTACATTATAAAATGTCATCACTAATAAAATAAAATTGCACTTTTCCGAATAATTAAGGAATCTCTTGTAGGCATAGCTGAAAAAATAAGTTGCTGTGTGCAAAAGTACATTATGTATAAATAAAAGCAGTATATAGAATATAGTTATAGTTCAATGTGTCCGTTTAAGTGTGAACAAATGTCAACTAATTCAACACATTTTCATCAAAGCAGCTCCTGTGTATTGTGAAAAATCTGTCTGAGCCTGTCATAACAGATCAGCTTCCTGTTATTTTTATAGTGTTGAATTACTTCAATAACTTTCCTCCTTCAATAGAAAAATGGAAAGTTTATTGCTGAAAAGCTTGTATAAACTTTCCACTTTACATATTCTTTTCCTACAAAAGAAAAGGGAGGAAAAGCAATTTTCCCCATGTAGAACACTCATAGGATTTTCAATGTTTGCCTGGATTGTCATAGGTTATATATACAATGTCATGGTCACATGGTTCATGGTTTTTTAAAAATTCTAATAACCTTTAACAAAGGGTTACAATTGCAAATATCAGCAATTTGCACTTATCTATATGTATATATGTTTATGATGTTAGTTCTTTATGGTTAACAGAAGTAGTTAGAGGTTAAACTAAAATTAGAAAACATACATTCAATGCCAAAATGAAAGTTTGAAGTCAGCAACATCATGAAAAGTGTTTCCAAACCCGGAATACATAAAATGTATGAGCCAGATTTTTCTTTTTTTTTCTACAAGCAATATTAAATATATCTGCAAAAAAAAAACACTGCAATTCATCAAGAAATGTTCCAAGGTGCAAAATAATTGGGATACACAAATTAAATGGAAAATGTAACTAAAAGCTATATGGAGAAAAAAAGCACATTTATACCCTTTCACAAATAAGTTACTGTTTAATGCAAGTTCCAATGCATTTTCTTGCATTATAAATGATCATGAAACAAATAATTGTATCATGACTTAAAGTGGTACTGAACTCAAGAAGTAAAGATTTGCTATGTTGTAGGGAAGATTACCTCCTGAAAAAGCAGTGCACTTCCTGGTATGTGAGGATACCTAGGCTCTCTTGTGCCTACAACCTCATAACTGCATCTGAAGTGAAAAATCGAAGGCACTGCTTCCTCTGGCTGTTAGTATCCGGAGATTTGGAGTAAGATTTGGTGATTCCACTGTGCCGCTTACTGTTCTCCCTGCGGGAGGGCAGAGACAAAGCACAGAACAAGGCATGGTAAGTCAGTAATGGGGAAAGATTAGCTGCAAGTAGACCACAGGCAATATTGGTGACTAGCCCTCACTTTGTCCTCTGCCTGCTTTTTTGGGTACTGTTTATAGTTCAGCTCCTCTTCAACTATTTAAACAATACAAAAACAATAATTTCAAATATGGTCTTACCGAATTCACAGTGACATAATGTCCCTTTAGATTCAGGCCTTATATTCCAAAAATGGAATATAGCTACTAAACACCATGAACCATAACTACAAGTGTAGCGCACCCCCTAAGGAGCAGCATATAAGAGTATACTGGGTCTCCCTGTCTTTCCTCTGTGATGGACCTCAATCAATGAATACACAGCACACCTTGGGAGGTTTAAATAAACTTTACTATGAGTTGAGCTCAAATTAAATCCTGGGCAGGATCAAACACTCCATTTTACGACGTCTCAAATCACATGGAGGTCTGGCTCTACCAGATGTCTATTTATGCTACCTCGCGACACATCTTTCTAGAATTATAGACTGGTGCAGACACGGTGAGTTTGAGGCCTGGGTGGTGGTGGAACAGTCCTTCTCCTCCATTCCTCTGCGGACCCTTCCTTGGTGTTTACGTTCCATCCCGAGATACCTCCAGCTACACCCGACTATTGGCGCCACTTTGAAAACCCGAAGTAGCCTTCGAATCCAAAGGAATATCGGTTTCCCCCTCCCTTTTACACCCAATTATTGAGACACCAGACTTTTCTCTCGGCCTATAGGATGCAGTGTTCCTGCATTTGGGGCGGCAGGATAATTTCAGAGCCCTCCACTTTCTCCGCGGACCCGCATGGCCCACTTTCCCCAAACTCACCTCTTATCCCTCTTTGATGATGTTGGGCTTTTGGAGACTACGCCAATTGACACATTACCTATCCTTGCTGCCATCTCCGATTTTATTCTCTAGGCCGCTGTCTCTGTTTGAACGGGAATGAACTACGGCGGCCCCCCTATCTAAAACATTATCCCTCTGTTACAAACTGCTTATCCTCCTGGACCGTGATCAACCTCAACCTTTCCTTGAGGGGTGGGAGAGGGACCTGAGGGTTCAATTAACCTCTGCGGAGAGATCTAGGATTCTGCAGCTCTCTCTGGGGTCGTCTATCTGCAATAGATACCAGGAAACTGGATGTAAGATATTGACCAGGTGGTACTGAACCCCCATAGGCTCCATGGGATGTTCCTAGAGGTGCCGGACAACTGCTGGCACTGCGGTTCCTCTCCGGCTGACATATATCATGTTTTTTGGTCCTGCCTATTGCTCTTGAACTTTTGGACCCATATTATAGACATAATGCAGAAATTTACTGACAGACCAATACAATTGGACCCAGACTTTTTCTTGCTACACTACAGTAACCGTCCCCTGAAGGCATATATACAGTCCATCCTTGTTCACTTAGTGAACGTGGCGAGGGCCTGTGTCCCCTTTTTGTGGACGTAGTGCTCGCCGCCTACCATATGACAGCGGCTCCAACGTGTTAATGACGTTAAACATATGGAGGACCTCACTAGCTCCATAAAGAGAACGGTGTCTAGATTCTCCTCCACATGGTTTATGTTGTCTTTCCCCTACACTCATTGTATCATACCTGTTGTGTAGGGATCTCAGTTGTTCATGGGGCTGTGTGCCTTGATGGCCTGAACAGGGACGTGAAGATCTCCCCATCGCCCGACACACCTCAGGGATCGGTCCCAGTTTAGCGCCCAGTGTTTCACTCTCCTTGTACATGGCAGGGTGATGTATGGGGTGTTTATTATGGTTATAATGTGCTGTGACAACATCTCATGTTCTGAATATGACATTCCTTAATGTATGACATTTGTTATTTGCTTTGTATGTTTGTTTTTATTTCTGAAAAATCTTCCTTTAATAAAAACAGGATTTGGATAAAGGTTCAGATGACCATACCCAATCCAAACACAGGTATTCTTCTTCCTCACTATCACCTTCTCCTTCAGCAGTAGAAGGAGGTTGAGATCTAGTCATTGGTCTTTGACTGGAAGGAGATGGAGCAGGTGTGGAGTGTTCATCTCTAATGGACATGCAAACAGCTTAATTCAGAGGCAATAGATGATTCCAGTGCCTATTCTTCAAGGGCTCCGGTCTTCCTTCTGGACAGATCTGATATACTGTTAGTTCAGGTAACTTTTTGCAAACAACATAGATTTGAGAACTTCATCGATCAGCCAGATTGTGTTTAGCAGCAGGGCCCAAATTTCTCAGGACTCGATCAGCTGGTTGTAGATCTTGCACTCTTACTCTCAGATCATAACTACGTTTGTTTCGTTGTTCCCGACTTTCAGCTCTAGCACAACATTTTTCATATTCCAAAAATAAGTTCCTTTGGAGTCTCTCCATATAACCTCTATGAGCTGTAATGGTGGTGTGGTCGGATGACAGGCCGAAAGTCAGATCTGGGAGTCGAGCTTCTCTTCCAAACATGAGGCGGTAGGGTGAATACCCCGTTGCATCATTCTCAGTACAGTTGTACTGAGCAGTATACACCTCTACAATGGCAGAGGTGTGTCTGCTCCAATGTTGTTTCTCTTCTGCAGATAGTGTTCACAACATGTCAAGTAGAGTACGATTTAAACCTCTCTGGCTGAGCATCACCTTGAGGATGGTAAGGGGAGGTTTTAATCTTCTGGACATCTTGTAAATGCTTGATAAGTCTACTCTCGAAGTCCTGGCCTTGGTCAGAGTGTATTCATTGAGGCAGTCCATAGTGGACGAAGAACTTTTACACTAATACTTTAGCCTCTGTGGAAGTTCTTTGGCCTCTAGTTGGGTAAGCCTAAGCGTAGCAGGTAAAGTGGTCAGTTACCACTAGTATATTTCCTTGTCCACTGGTATCTAGCTCCAGAAACAGGAAATCTATGCACACCAAGTCCATAGTCCCTTGGTTCTGAAGGTGGCTCATTGGAGCAGTTCTGGAGGGTAAGGTCTTTTGTTGAATACATCTCAGACAGGAACAACAGTACTTCTCTACCTCTGTTCTCACTAATTTATGAGATAGACTCATTACATGAATAGCAAGATAGTTCTAGCCGTGATTTGTCATAATTGTGATGATTATGGCTTACAGCTCATGAAAACCCCAAATCCACAATCTCAGAAAATTAGAATATTACATGCAATCAATAAAACAAGGATTGTACATAGAACAATATCGGACCTCGGAAAAGTATAAGCATGCATATGTACTCAGTACTTGGTTTGGGCCCCTTTTACAGCAATTACTGCCTCAATGCGGCGTGGCATGGAAGCTATCAGCCTGTGGCACTGCTGAGGTGTTATGGAAGACCAGGATGCTTCAATAGCGGCCTTCAGCTCTTCTGCATTGTTCGGTCTCATGTCTCTCATCTTTCTCTTGGCAATGCCCCATAGATTCTCTATGGGGTTCAGGTCAGGCGAGTTTGCTGGCCAATCAAGCACAGTAATCCCACGGTCATTGAACCAGGTTTTGGTGCTTTTGGCAGTGTGGGCAGGTGCCAAGTCCTGCTGGAAAATGAAGTCAGCATCCCCATAGAGCTCGTCTGCGGAAGGAAGCATGAAGTGCTCCAAAATCTCCTGCTAGATGGCTGGGTTGACCCTGGACTTAATGAACCACAGTGGACCAACACCAGCAGATGACATGGCTCCCCAAATCAACACAGACTGTGGAAACTTCACACTGGACTTCAAGCATCTTGCAGTGTGTGCCTCTGCATTCTTCCTCCATACTCTGGGTCCTTGGTTTCCAAATGAGATGCAAAATTTGCTCTCATCAGAAAAGAGGACTTTGGACCACTGAGCAACAGACCAGGTCTGTTTTTCTTTAGCCCAGGTAAGACGCTTCTGACGTTGTTTGTTGTTCAGGAGTGGCTTGACAAGAGGAATACGACATTTGAAGCCCATGTCCAGGATCCGTCTGTGTGTGGTGGCTCTTGATGCACTGACTCCAGCCTCAGTCCACTCCTTGTGAAAGTCCCCAACACTTTTGAATGGCCTTTTCCTGACAATCCTCTCCAGGCTGCGGTCATCCCTGCTGCTTGTGCACCTTTTTCTTCCACACTTTTCCCTTCCACATAACTTTCTATTAATGTGCTTTGATACAGCACTTTGGGAACATCCAACTTCTTTTGCAATTACCTTTTGAAGCTTTCCCTCCTTATGGAGGGTGTCAATGATGGTTTTCTGCACAACTGTCAGGTCAGCAGTCTTTCCCATGATTGTGATTCCTACTGAACCAGACTGAGAGACCATTTAAAGGCTCAGGAACCCTTTGCAGGTGTTATGGCTTAATTAGCTGATTAGAGTGGGACACTTTGAGCCTAGAATATTGCACCTTTTCACAATATTCTAATTTTCTGAGATTGTGGATTTGGGGTTTTCATGAGCTGTAAGCCATAATCATCACAATTATGACAAATCACGGCTTGAACTATCTTGCTTTGCATGTAATGAGTCTATCTCATATATTAGTTTCACCTTTTCAAGTTGCATTAGTGAAATAAATGAACCTTTGCACGATATTCTAATTATTCGAGTTTCACCTGTATATTATCTGAGCAGTAGAAAAGAAAAAAATAAACATGCAAATAAAAACAGAAAAGTAACAAAGGTTTCAAAAAGGTTTTGCTATAAATACAGATAATACCGGTAGTGTAAATTGTACAACTTTGTATAAAGGCTTGCATAAATGCATGCACTTGTTCCCAGGTTTTAGTGAAGTCCAGTAGTAAAAACAAATCTTTCTTCTGGACAGTGGCAGCCTTTATGGTCAGTCATAGCCTTTAATTCTGGTTTCCTGTGCTCTAAAAAAACAAAAACAAGGCTCTACAATCATCTTTTGTTTGTACAAACCTGATTTGTAAAAATTGAGGAAAAAAGAATTGAAGTAAATCTTTTCAGGTGTAGACTTTAAGCAGAGGACAATGCTTCTCAGGAACGTATGCATGTGACACACCCTAGGCACAGCCTGTCCTTGGTTTGTAACAAAAAATGATTGAAAGGAAAGAAATGTCAGGCTTAGCTGAAATCACTTCTCAAGATCTAAGGCTACTACTCCCTCCCAATGACTGCTACTTCAATGCGTTGCCATGGCTACAAGTTCTAAATTCATGCGTCATATCATCAATGTCTCTTCTCAGCTAGTGTGGCCATAAGCTTCACGCGCTGCCCAGATTGTCAGGGCAAGGCCCTGCATATATTAGGTCCATTGCCTGAAACCAGGCAGGGAAACTTTCAAGAATCCCCTAACTGCTGCCACGATGATATTAGCACCATTCCTCCACCGAAAAACTCCTCATCAAGAAGTCATCATCAATTCTATATGTGACTACAATGCACTCTACAAAGACTCTCTCAATGTTTCCCTCTCCTCTACTGTTGTAGATTGCCCGATGTATTACCTGGCTAATCAGTTGTCTAACCTCAGCTTGTATCTATCGAGGCCTGGATTCACAGCATGACCACAAAGGCTAAAGACCAGTGCAACAAAGATTTGTTGTACAAGGTGTTCGGTACTGGGTGGGCAAAAGATTTGTAGTTATATAAATAGCACTTTAAATTGATGTTGGAGAAAATTCCCAGGCACCTAACTCTGTAAATACCAAAAAACCAAACATGGGCTCACTAAACATGGACTGCATTTCAACCCACAGGTACTCCAGAGCAACCGAGTTCCAGGGTGGAGCAGAATCCCTGTGAAGGAAGAGATTTTACATAGGGAGCAAACCTACCAGACCTGCTTTAGCTGTGCTCGTTGTTTAATCAGCCAGCCCACACAACCACAGCTCCCTGACTTAATATTAAGGTCTGGGCGTTTTTTACCTTAATGCATTCTCTGCATTAGGGTAAAAACAGCCCAACAGCCCAGGACCTTTTTTTTACCCCAGTCCCCCCAGTCTCCCCCACACTTACCTCTCAGCTGCGTTTCCGAGGGCTATCTGGCTGTATCCTAATGGATATGCGCGCCAAATACGCCCCATCAAACTATATTAGTTTAATGCACATGCTGGCTCATAGTAGGGAATCATATCTCTTTGTATTGTAGTCAAATCTGCTAAAATCTGCTTGTTAAAGGATACTGCCCTTTGTCAATAGGCATTGCACATTGTTTTGTAAAACTCTTCTGACTATTAATTCCAGGACAATTTACAATTCTGTCTTTTTTATGTAGAAAAATGAAACACAGATGAGCTTTGGAAACCTGGTGCTGATAAAATATAGTTTACAATATTCCACCCACCTATGTGCTGCTGTCACTAAGCTTGGATTCATTTAAGTAGGTGTCCCTTGAGCTCAGCCACCTGAGGCTTGTATTTTGCTTGTTGTGTGGCTTTGTGTGCTGTGCTAAAGGCTTGTCAAAAAGATTAATGAGAACAAGTACAGCTGAGTTCAAAATGCATCTAGTGTCGCAAAAAGTGCTCTCCGCAAGGTAGAACAATTTACTGGACATCTGTTTATAACAGCACCCACTGAGTGCTAGACAAAAAGGTTCCTTTTACTATAATTCTAAGCAATCTCTTTACCAGCTGGTACTCTTTTATACCCTATTGTACAAAAATGTCACACACTATTATAACAAAATGTCACTGCTCAGTTTAAAACCCTTTGATACACGTTGTAAGGGAACAATATTTGACTGGGTGACAGAGATTACTTGTAGAAAGACAAAAAGACACTTGCCTGTTTCTGCTAGTTATATCATCATTATGTCACTGTTTCTTTTTTAAGCAGCTTTTATCTGCTACAAAAGATCAGAAGCTGACATTCTCTGTCAGATAGAAAAACAATGTATAATGTGTTAAAGACTTCATTACAATTGATGGAACCAAAAGATATCAATTAATAGTCTAATCGGAGGGCACAGTGCACAGGGCCGGATTTATTCTTTCTGCTGCCCCAAGGCCAAGCTCCTCAATGCGCCCCCCTCCCTGCCGAACCCCCCAATGGAGAATGGCAACCAGATGACGGGGGGTGGCAGGGTTGGTTTTAATTTTTGTTTTCTTAATTTTTTTAAACTTTAAAAAAAAAATTTTTTTTACTTTTTTAAATACACAGTATATTTATCTTTATTATCTTTTACTTTTTTTATAGTTTTTTTTATTTTAATTATTATTTTTTACTTATTTAAAATTTAAAAAAAACAAGTCCCTGTGTGATACCACTTGGAGGTGACACGTTCTCTTTATTGAACCTGTCACCTCCGATACAGGAGTTTGAGCATAGCATTGTGCTGGCTCTCCTGTGACAGCTGAGATGAGAAGGCTGTGAGTGCAGCTCTCCTGTCTCAGTGTTTACAGGGAGCAGAGGAGAGAACGGACATTCCCAGCTCTCCTCTCCATCCTGAACAAATGTGCCGTGGTCCCGGGTCCCCCAGAAGAGCAGGGACCCCAAAAACCACGGGCGGAAGGGAGGCGCCCAGCAGGGACAGAGACCATGGAGGGGGGATGGACCTGCAGGCTTATTACAAGTGATCTCTGCGGCATCGCCGGAATCACTTGTACTAAATGAGCGCCGGCTTCCCTGCTCTACATTTAGTCCTGCTTGCCCGAAGCAAGGCTAAATGTAGCCTGCTTGTTAATGTGCCCTAGTGGTTTCAGTATGGCAGGAGACTTACAGAAGCATTGCCTGGATAGGTATGAGCTAATAGATTTCTCCAAAATTGTTTACCAAAATGTAAGCACCAGTTTCACTTACTGAACTGCTTAGGTGAAATTTGCTTGAAAAAAAATTCTACTCATTTTTTATTTAGTGATTTTAGTGTAGGGTAGTTTTATGTATTTCATTTAGGGGGTCTATTCATGAAGCTGCCGAAGGATCTAGCCGTAGCTTTGGCAGATCCTTCGGCTAGCTTCGGCCCCAGGACCCCTTCGGTTCCGTAGAACCGAAGGGCTGCTGTACGGGCTATTCAGTATAGCCCGTACAGCTCCCGAAGTCCGCCGGGCGGCTCAGTCGAGGTGAAAGTCGAAGCTGGCCGAGCCTTTTAGCCAACTGTCATCTTACGGCTGGCTCCGGCCACTTGCAGAGAGATCAGCGTCCCTGGTTACCAGCTAACCAGGGACACTAATCTCCAGACAGCCTAACTCTCCCGGGCAGCCTAACACTCCCGACCGCCAAGGAGAGAAACACTGCTTTTTTTTTTTCTTTTTTATTCTGACACTGAGCCGTTGGCTGGCGTCAGATTAAAAAAAATTAAAAAATCACCATAGGAATGCATTGCTAGATTCCTATTGGCTATTTCAATTTGCAATAGCCAATAGCAAACTAGCTATTGCACTCGCCCACTGCTGCAGTTCTCATTCAGGTCCCCACTAGTGTTTGACAGTAGCAGAGGGCGGGTGCAATACCTAGTTTGCTATTGGCTATTGCAAATTGAAATAGCCAATAGGAATCTTGCAATGCATTCCTATGGTAAAATTTTATATATTTTTTTGACGGCAGCAGAACCACCCGCCAATAGAAAACAGTTGGGCGGAGCTAGCTGTCACTGCTAGCTATGCACAATCATTTTCTATTGTTTTTTTTCTACTTTTTTAACTATTTTGCTATTCTGCTTGGTCCCACAGAGAGACCGAGCAGAACAGCTGAGCCGAATGCCGCTCAGCGGCATTCGGCTATTCACCCACTCACTCAGATGTTGGATCGGCTGAGTCGAACTCCTTCTGCACTTCCGGCGATATACGGCTGAAATCAGTCGTACAAGCCTGAAGTGAATAGCCAGAGTGCGGCTCACTTCGCTTCAGGTCGGTCGTTCACTCGGCTGCCTACGACAGCTTTTGGGCGGAGCTAGCTGTCACTGCTAGCTATGCACAATCATTTTCTATTGTTTTTTTTCTACTTTTTTAACTATTTTGCTATTCTGCTTGGTCCCACAGAGAGACCGAGCAGAACAGCTGAGCCGAATGCCGCTCAGCGGCATTCGGCTATTCACCCACTCACTCAGATGTTGGATCGGCTGAGTCGAACTCCTTCTGCACTTCCGGCGATATACGGCTGAAATCAGTCGTACAAGCCTGAAGTGAATAGCCAGAGTGCGGCTCACTTCGCTTCAGGTCGGTCGTTCACTCGGCTGCCTACGACAGCTTAGTGAATAGATCCCTTAGTGTTCTTTATATTTGTGGGTGTTTTTTCTTTTCATGTATTTGATTATTTGTGTACTGTAGCTTTAAAAAAATGTTTTGCTATTTAAGAAAAAATGTAAATAATAAGTCGTATAAGAGGCCATTTCTTTGGCACAAGAACACGTTAAAGATAGTTAAAAAATAGCTTATGAAACCCTTTGAGTTTTTAATCCCTACTGCACCCTTCAAAACCAAACAAACAAGCCTTCCTGGTGACTTCAATGTATTGTTCCAAAAACTCCAACTAGAAAAAAATTGAATCCTTTCAGTGAGGCTC